>NW_028270158.1:63228257-63391239 GCF_037043375.1 Chiloscyllium plagiosum | reverse complement strand
GATGTTGCCTGGGCTGGAGAGTTTCAGGGAAGAGATTGAGAAAGAAAGAGATGAATGAGATTGGACAGATTGGAGATGCCTCCCTTAGAGAAGAGGAGACTGAGAGGAAATATGATTGAGGAAATAAGACTATGAGTTAGGGTAGACAGGAAGAAATATTTCCCCTTGATGGAGAGATTGATGACTGTGGGCAAGTTTAGAGAGGATATGAGGAAAAGCCTTTTCACCCAGAGGGTGGTGGGGATCTAGAACTCACTGTCTATAAGGGTGGGAGAGGCAGAAACCTTCATAACGTTTGAAGAAGTATTTAGATGTGCACTTGTGATGCTAAAGTATACAAGGCTGTGTGCTGCAAAATGGGATGAGAATAGTTCAGGGTAGTTTTTGTCCAGCAGGGACACGATGGGTCAAACAGCGTTTTTCTGAGCTGTAGACCTCTCTGACTGTGTTCCCATCCCTCGATCAGGAGGAAAATCCTGCTCAAACATTGGAGTTTTTGTTGAGTTATTTTGAAAGTTGACCTGCTGTTTGCAGAATAGGCAGAAATATTAACCTGAAGTATGAGCAGCCCTTACACAATCTGTTCACCCATAGGCGTGAAGAAAAACCTGACCACAGGCCACTCAGCCCAACCAATCCTTACCCTCCCTGTGAGCGGATAGTTTGAATCAGATTTTATCTACACGTGTTCCTACACTCATTCAGAATCACCATTTCATACATCTTGCTAAGTGTACATTATTCTAAATCCTGTCCAGTCACACAGTCGTCCTGATGGAAGAATTCTGATGGCAGGAGTGTTTTGACAAAAACATCCATCTGATTATTTTAATTTTTTTACTGGTTCCTGTGTGAAGTAAACGCAGTCAAGATGTATCTTAACAACATGTATGATTCCTGCAAGCTCACTCCCCCAGTCTAAACATACAGCTGCTGGCTAACTATCGGATTTATTTCACTGGGTCCACATTCAAACAGATGGAACTAATCATAGCTGTCGTTCAAAACCAAATCTCAGATATCAATTTCTCTCTTTTCTTGTTCTGAAAAGAACCTAATTGTAAAAGCAGTCCAGATAATGATATAAAGTTCAGGGCAGTAGAACTGCGTTTGCAGGGTAAGATAACTTTTTCTCATATAAGGTCATAGGTCTGAAAGAGTTAACGATGGAAATTGCATTAACCTCCATGCAGTCCAATGATACCATACAGTCTTGGGTAGGGTGAATGAGGAGCCAGGCAACACAGTTGTCCTGAGATCAAACATCTGATGAGAACAAGTAAGACCAGTACCAGCACTGGCCTATTGCATCCCTGTGTTACTGGGATGCTGCTGGAAGCCACAGAGCTATAGAGGTGACACTAGTTTCTACCTGTGTAACAGGTTCGATTTACATGCTTCAAAAGGTCTGCTCCATCTTTCAAGTTTTTCTCAAGCTTGGTTTACTTTTCTCTCATTCCACACCCAGTCAAGCACTGTGAGCACCACGAGGAAACAGACTCACACAATCAAACTCAGAACAATTGATCCGGACAGAAAACGTCCCCAGGATCTCCGTCAGCTGCCCATAAATGGATGGATTGTCTGTCAAGGCTGGGGCAGTTGTATTCTAATTGCTTAGGAAATCTAGGGCCACGAGAGAACAGTCAAAGTGATAGAGTCTGACCTTTAAGGAGCAAAATTAGGAAACATTTTTTGTGCCTAGAGGTTATGGACATTTGGAACTCTCTTCAATTAATGACATCTATCAAACAGACTTTATGAAATAAAGGACACAATTATAAAGAGTCTGCAGCAGCAGAGAGATCTTGGTATATATATGCATTGCTCATTATATCGACAGTGTGCTTGTCTTTGGACTTACTAATAGTGGCATACAGTACAGTAGCAGCAAGGTTATAGCGAAGCTGTATAAAATGCTATTTACATCTCACTGGAGTATTGTGTACAGTTCTGGCTGCAACACTTCAGGAGGGATGTGAACACATTGGAGAAAGTACAGTACAGGTTCACAAGAATGGCTCCAGGGATGAGAAATTTCAATTGTAAGGAGAGACTGAAAAAGTTCGGATTGTCTCCTCGGAGAGGAGAAGGCTAAGAGGAGACTTGATTGAAGTTATTGAAGTTTGAACAGAGCAGAGAGGGAGAAACTATAGCCGCTTGTGAAAGGATTGAGAATGACAGGGTGCAGATTTAAATTTGCATAAGAAGTATATGATAAATAAAAACTTGTTACACAGCAAGTGGTTCAGGTCTGGAATGCACTGTCTGAAAACGTAGTGGGGGTGGGTTCAAAGCGGGTAGTGGATGGTTATTGAAGTAGAGGTAATATGCAGGGTTACAGAATGGCACAAAATCAACTCAGAAAGCCAAGGTATCCATGATGGACTGATTGGCCTCACTTCACACTATAATGATTCTGCAATTAGATGGGAGCTGGCTGATTAGGCCAAAGTCCAAACCTGTAGGCTCAACCCACACATGAGTAATGTTGATAATGTTGTACAGGAAGGTTGTTTGTAGGTTTGGGTGCTTTCTTCAATTCCTTGCCTTCACCTCCCCGTGCTTCCGTTGAAGTCTCTCGAGGTGTTCAGTACTTTCCCAAAGGATCCTTCTCCATTATGGGGGGAGGGGCAGCAAGCCGGGGACTCCCATGAGTAGTCAGGTCGCTGACCTCTTTGAGGATGGTTTGAGGAGATCCATAAAACAGTTCTGTTGTCTGTAGGAAGTCTCTGTCACAATTCCAGTGGCTGCTTTGGCAGTCTTGGAGTCAGACCAATGAAGAACATCCCTCTCACAGAGCAGTGATTAACACCTCCACCTGACCATATCGGCCTGAGAGAGGTCACTGCCCTTGGACTGCTTTTCTCGCCACAAGGTTTTCAGGAATTTATGAAAGGACTGCTGATGGTACTTCTCCCATGCGTTCAGCTATCTGTAGTCGTCTCAGAAGGATATAGGAGCATGGTGGTCACAGCCCAGTAAATCATGACTTTAGCCTCAGGTTTGAGTTCCCGGCTAAGAGGCAGATTTAATCTTCATGCTTGGCTCCATCACCAATCTTCCAGGAAGTGGATTTTTATGGGAGTCCAAGACTTCAGTTGGCCTGGAGCTAGGGTTGCTAGCTAGTTAGTAGGCAGGCTGACTTGAAAGCAGGAAATTTAACAGGCCTATCCCCTATGCTGTTCTAGCTGGTGATGGGGGAATAATGCCAATATGAATCAAAACACTAGATACCAAAATGTCACAAAATCATCAAACAACGTGAAGACCTCGTAATTGGTATCACCTCAGAAGAAAGAAGATCAAATAATTCAACTACAACTAACTACACATAAATGACACATGGAGACAAAGAAACAGTGAAAGCAGTCCAGAGATGTTTCACTTGACTGATACCAGGTACAGAGGTATTTTCTTATGAGGAAGGTTTAAGCAGGTTTGGTCTATACCTGTTGGAGTTTAGAAGAAAGAGATGTGATCTTATTGAAACATGCAAGATTCTTCGAGGAATTGACAGGGTAGGTATGGAAAGGTTGTTTCCCTTGCGGCAAAGTCTCAGAATAAGATCTCCCTCATTTAAGACAGAGATGAAGAGGAATTTCTTCTCAAAGAGACGAGTGAGTTTGTGGAATTCTTTTTCACAGAAGGTTGCCAAGGCTAGGTTGCTATGTATATTCAAGGTTGGGACAGACAGATTTTCAATCATCTAGGGAATCGAGGGTTGTGGAGCAAAGACAGGGAGGTGGAGTTGAGGGAAACCAGATGAGCTATGATCTCACTGAATAGTGAAACAGACTTGATGGGCTGAATGGCCTAACTCTGCCCCCACATTTGATGGTTTTATGGAGACCAATGATTGTACTTTCTGATTCAAGCCTGGCATAAACACCTTCTTACTTGATAACTGCTCAGGCATCAAAGGCTAAGTGCAGTAAAGGGAGAATTAGAATTTGGACCCATTTTGTTTCTGAGGAGTTGACACATGTGGTGTCAGAACTCTCCTTCACTCTCTGAGAACTGCATGAAGATTTTTTTAAAATGGGAACTGTAACTAGGGAGTTGTAGAGTCATACAGCATGGAAACAGACCCTTCGGTCCAACCAGTCCATGCAGACCATAATTCCTAACTAAGCTAGTCCTACCTGCCTGCGCTCGGTCCGTATCCCTCCAAACATTTCATGTTCATGGATTTATCCCAATGTATTTTAAACATTGTAATTGCACCCACATCCACCACTTCCTCAGGAAGTTCATTTCACTTACAAACCACTCTCTATGTACTAACATTGCCTCCCATATATTTTTTAAACCTTTCCCCTCTCACCTTAAAAATATGTTTTGAACTCCTCCACCTTTGGGAAAAGACCTTGGCTATTCACCTTTTCTATGCTCCTTATGATTTTATAAAGCTCTATAAGGTCACCCCTGAACCTCCTATGCTCCAGTGAAAAAAGTTCCAGCCTATCCAACCTCTCCTTATAACACATTCCTAGCAGCACCCCTGTAAATGTTTTCTGAATTCTTTCTAGTTTTTTATTGTTCTTCCAATGCCAGGGCAACCAGAATTCCACACAGTCCTCCAGAACAAGACTCACTAACATCCTACACAACCTCAAAATGACATCCCAACTCCTATATTCAAAGGTCTGTGCAATGGGGCCCCACAATTTCCTCCCTCCAATATCCTGGGATAACTAAACCTGATATATCCTCAATCCATGGACTCGCTTATCCTTGATCCACGTCCACACTTATGCTAGCATCCGGGGAGTTTTTTGAAGCAATGTGTTGACAGGGAAGGGGACATGACAAGACCTTGTATTGAGGAATAAGCCTGGCCAAGTGATCAAAGTTCCAGTGGGGGAGAATTTTGGGAACAGTTAGTTCCGCACGTTTTATGGTCATTCTGGAAAGAAATAAGATTGGTCCTTGGGTGAAGGTGCTAAATTGGGAAAGCTAATTGCAACATTATTAGGCAGGAACTGAAGAAATTAGCTTGGGCACAGCTGTTTGAGAATAAACCCACATCTGACATATGGGAGCCTATTAAATTCCAGTTGATCAGAGTTCAGGACCAGCACATTGCTGTGAGGATAAGGATGGCGAGATCCGGGAGTCTTGGGTGATGAATGATGCTGCAAGTTTAGTTAAAAAGAGAAAGGAAGCATATGTAAGATTTAGGAAACAGAAATCAAACAAGACCTTTGAGAAATATCAAGAAAGCAGAAAATAACTGAAAAAGAAAGAAATTAGGAAGGCTAGAAGGGGCCAGAAATGTGCTTGGCAAGTCAGATTAAGGAGAATTCCAAGACATTTTATACATATATTCAGAGCAAGAATGTCACCAGGGAAGGGATACGTCCACTCAACAGCGAAAGAGTGAATTTATATGTGGAGTCACAGGAAGTGAGTGAGGTCCGTAATGACTTCACATTAGTATTCACCACATGAATGATGGTAAGATCAGGGACGGGCTGAAAATGTGTTGCTGGAAATGCGCAGCAGGTCAGGCAGCATCCAAGGAACAGGAGAATCGACGTTTCGGGCATAAGCCCTTCTTCAGGATGGTAAGATCAGGGACGGGTATGTTGATATTCTAGGACATGTCGATATGAAGGTGGAAGAGGCGTTGGCTGTCTTGAAAAACATTAAAGTAGCTAAGTCCCAATGGTCTATTGAGATCTATCCCAAGCTACTGAAGGAGACAAGAGAGGAGATTGCTGGGACCTTGAGACCTTTGTACCCTCCTTAGCCCCAGGCAAGGTTCCAGAAGATGAGACAATAGCCAATGCTGTTCCTTTGTTTAAAAAGGGCAACAGGGGTAATCCAAAATATTCGCAGCCAGTATTACATCAGTGATAGGGAAATTATTGGAAAAGCTTCTTAGGGACAGATGTAACTCACATCTGGAGAAAGATTTTCTTATTAGGGATAGCTTTGTGCAGGGAAGATTATGTCTCACAAGATTCATTGAGTTTTTTGAGGAAATTATGTAGATAATTGAGGAGGGTAGAGCAGTGGATGTTGTCTACATGGACTTGATTAATGCATTTGACAAAGTCCCTCATGGTAGGCTGGGCTAGAAGATCAAATTGCACAGAATCCATGATGAGTTGGCAAGTTAGATGCAAAATGGGCTTGGTCATAGAAATAAATCTACATTGCCAAGTGACACAGCAGTGAATCTGCGCAGTTGCTGTTTCAATTCGTGCATCTCTGGACATCGGAGTGCACCTAGGAAAAATTAACAAACAACGAGATTCACAATTGATCTTGGAGGTACCTGTGTGGGAGAGTTCAAAATGCAGGAACAGATAAGCGCATAGTTTTTAACATGTAACCTGCTGTAAGTCTGCAGTAGTGACTACAATGGGTTCTTTCTTGATTATGTGTTTTATTGAAATCTGTCTCTTCATTAAATTTGAAACATATAAACCGTAAGTATTACGTTAGCCTGGAACATTATTTATTTTTAGAGAAAAGCGATGGTGTTATCTTCTGGGTCTGTAGATTGTTAAGTTGCAAAGATGGCCTTCAGTAGAGAGATATGCTCTTCCTGTCCGATGTGGGAGGTTAGGGAGAGTTTGCGCATTACTGAGGATTATGTCTGCCGTGTCTTGTTTACGAATCCTATCATATTGCATGGATCGCTTGGAGCAGCAGTTAGAGGCAATGAGGAATTTACAAAAGCAAGGGGGTGTGATGAATGGCAGTTATAGGAAGAGAGAAAAGCTGCAGATACCGTCAGGTAGATGGGTTAACTCCAGGAAATGTAGGAGGGGTAGGCAGGTAGTGCAGGAGTCTTCTGTGGCTATCCCCATTTCAAACAAGTATGCTGTTTTAGAAAATGTAGGAGATGATGGACTTTCAGGGGAATGCAGCACCAACAGCCAAGTTTCTGGTATTGAGACTGGCTCCAATGCAATGAGGGGTATGTCGGGTTCCAAGAGGCCAATAGTGATAGGGGACTGTCTAGCCAGAGGCACAGACAGACATTTCTGCAGCCAACAGCGAAAAAGCAGAATGGTGTGTTGCCTCCCTGGTGCCAGGATCAAGGATGTCTCAGAGAGGGTGCAGAATGTTCTCAAAGGGGAGAGGGTCCAGCAGGAGGTCATTGTACACATTGGAACCAATGACATAGGAAGGGAAAAGGATGAGCTTCTGAAGGGAAAATACAGAGAGTTGAGCAGGAATTTAAAAAGGAGGTCCTCGAGAGTAGTAATATCTGGATTACTCCTGGTGCTACAAGCTAGTGAGGGTAGGAATAGGAGGATAGAGCAGATGAATGTGTGGCTGAGGAGCTAGTGCAAGGGAGAAGGGTTCACATTTTTGGATAATTGGAATCTCTTCTGGGGTAGAAGTGACCATGTATTCTTCTGGGGTACAAGGAGGACGGATTGCACCTAATTTGAAAGGGACTGATATACTGGCAGGAAGATTTGCGGGATATGGGGGGTGGGGGTGGTGGGGGGGCGCTCGTGGTGGTGGGACCCAGGGAGATAGTGAGGACAGAGATCAATCTGAGACTGGTACAGTTGAGAAAAGAAGCGAGTCAAACAGTCAGGGCAGACAGGGACAAAGCAGAGAACACAGTATGACTGATCAATTAGACTGCATTTATTTTAATGCAAGAGGCCTATCAGGGAAGGCAGATGAACTCAAGGCATGTTTAGAAACATGGGACTTGGATATCATAGCAATTACAGAAATGTGGCTCAGGGATGGACAGGACTGGCAGCTTAATGTTCCAGGATACAAATGCGACAGGACGCATAGAGGAGGCAAAAGAGGAGGGGCGTGTTTTTGATAAATGATAGCATTACAGCTATACTGAGAGAGGATATTCCCAGAAATACATCCAGGGAAGTTATTTGGGTCAAACTGAGAAATAAGAAAGGGATTGTATTATAGATCCCCCAACAGTCACCAGGAAATTGAGTCACAAATTTGGAAGGAGATTTCAATTCTCTGTAAGAATAATAGGGTGGTTATGGCAGGGATTTTAACTTTTCAAACATAGGCTGGGACTGCCATTGTGTTAAGGGTTTAAACAGAGAGGAATTTGTTAAGTGTGTACAAGAAAATGTTCTGATTCAGTATGTGGGTGTACCTACTAGAGAGGGTGCAAAACATGACCTACTCTTAGGAAATAAGGCAGGGCAGGTGACTGAGATGTCAGTGGAGGAGCACTTTGGGACCAGCGACCATAATTCTATTAGTTTTAAAATAGTGATGGAAAAGGATAGACCAGATCTAAAAGTTGAAGTTCTAAATTGAAGGAAGGCTAATATTAGGCAAGAACTTTCAAAAGCTGATTGGGGGCAGTTGTTCACAGGTAAAGGGATGGCTGGAAAATGGGAAGCCTTCAAAAATGAGGTAACGAGAATCCAGGGACAGTATATTCCTGTTAGAGTGAAAGGAAAGGTTGGTAGATGTAGGGAATGCTGGATGACGAGAGAAATTGAGATTTTGGTTAAGAATAAGAAGGAAGTATATGTCCGGTTTAGACAGGAGAGATCGAGAGAGTCCTTAGAAGAGTATAAAGGCAGTAGGAGTATACTTGACAGGGAAATCAGGAGGGGACATGAGATAGTTTTGGCAAATACAGTTAAGGAGAATCCAAAGGGTTTTTACAAATACATTAAGGACAAAAGGGAGAGAATAGGTCCCTCAAAGATCAGCAAGGCGGCCTTTGTGTGGAGACGCAAGTGATGGGGGAAATACTAAACGAGTATTTTGCATCTGTATTTATGGTGGAAAAGGACGTGGAAGATATTGAGTGTGGGGAAATAGATGGTGACATCCTGAAAATGTCCATGTTACAGAGGAGGAAATGCTGTATGTCTTGAAACGCATAAAAGTGGATGAATCCCCAGGACCTGATCAGGTGTATCCTAGAACTCTGTGGGAAGCTAGAGAAGTGATTGTTGGACATCTTGCTGAGATATTTGTATCATCGATAGTCACAGGTGAGGTGCAGGAAGACTGGAAGTTGGTGCCACTATTTAAGAAAGGTGGTAGGTAAAGCCAGGGAACAATTGACCAGTTGCTGGTGGTCACGTTGTTGGAGGGAATCCTGAGGGACTGGATTCAGATGTATTTGGAAATAGGGATAATCAGCATGACATTGTGCGTGGGAAATCATGTCTCATGAACTTGATTGAGTTTTTTTAAGAAGTAACAAACAGGATTGATGAGGGCAGGAGCAGTAGATGTGATCTATATGGGCTTCAGTAAGGCATTCGACAAGGTTCCCCATGGGAGACTGGTTAGCAAGGTTAGGTCTCACAGAATTAAGGGAGAACTAGTCATTTGGATACAGAACTGGCTCAAAGATAGAAGACAGAGGGTGGTACTGAGGCCTGTGACCAGTGGAGTGCCACAAGGATCGGTGCTAGATCCACTACTTTTCGTCATTTATATAAATGATTTCGATGTGAGCATAAGAGGTATAGTTAGTATGTTTGCAAGTGACACCAAAATTGGATATGCAGTGGAGAGCAAAGAAGGTTACCTCAGGGTACAACGAGATCTTGATCAGATGGGCCAATGGGCTGAGGAGTGTCAGATGAGTTTAATGTAGATAAATAGGAGGCACTGCATTTTGGAAAAGCAAATTAGAGCAGGACTTATACACCTAATGGTAATGTCCTCGGAAGTGCTGCCGAACAAAGAGACCTTGGAGTGCAAGATCATAGCTCCTTGAAAGTGGAGTCGCAGGTAGATAGGATAGTGAAGATGGTGTTTGATGTGCTTTCCTTTATTGGTCAGAGTATGGAGTACAGGAGTTGGGAGGTCATGTTGCGGCTGTACAGGACATTGGTTAGGCCACTGTTGATAGACAGAGTGAACAAAATAGAAAATGCTGGAAAAACTCAGCAGGTCTGGCAGCATCCATGGAGAGAAATCAGTGTGACCCTTCTTCAGAACTTTCTGATTTTGTTCTGCACACAACTTCTGTTCTGTTTCTGATTTTCAGCATCCACAGTTCATTTGGTTTTTGGCATACAGAGGGATCTTTGGGTGCAAGTCCATAGCTCCCTGAAACTGGGAACACAAGTGGATAAAGTGGTAAGAAGGTGTATGGCACGCTTGCCAACATTAGTCAGTGCACTGAGTATAAAAATTAGCAAGTTATGTTTCAAATGTGTCAAGCTTTAGTTCGTCCATATTTGGAGTGTTGTGTGTGGTTTTGGTTGCCACACTATCGGAAGGTTGTGGAGGCTTTGGAGAGGGTGCAAAAGAGTTTACCAGGATGTTGCCTGAAGTGGAGTGTATTAGCTATAAGGAGAAGTTGAACAAACTTGGATTGTGTGCGCTTGAGTGGCGGAGGCTGAGGGGCGACCTCATAAAAGTATATAAAATTATGGGTGGTTAGCATCTGTGATGCTAACACCATTGAATTTCAAGTGGCAGAGATTAGTTTGTCTCTTACTGGTGATGATCATAGTCTGGCATTTGTGTGGTGTGAATGTTACTAGCCACTTGTCAGCCCAAGGCTGAATATTGTCCAAATTTTGTTACATTTGAAGATGGACTGCTTCAGTATCTGAGAATTCATGAATGGTGCTGAACATTGTGCAATCATCAGTGATGCCCACTTCTGACCTTATGATGGAGGGAAAGTTATTGAAGAAGCAGCTGAAGCTGGTTGGACCTTGGACAGAGATATCCTGCAGAGAAGTCCTGGAACTAATATCTCCAACAACCACAACCATTTTCCTATGTGCCTGGTATGACTCCAACCACCAGAGAGTTTGCTCTCCTGACTCCAATGATTCTAGTTTTGCCAGAGCTCCTTGATGCCACATTTAGCCAAATGCAGCCTTGATGTCAAGGGCTGTCACTCTCTCCTCCCCTCTGGAATTCAGCTCTTTTGTCCATGTTTGAACCAAGGCTGTAATGAAGTCAGGAGCTGAGTGACCCTGGTGGAACCCAAACTGGGTGTCACTAAGCAGGTTATGGCTGAGCAGATGCTGCTTGATAGTACTGTTGATGATACCTTCCCTCACTTTACTGATGATCACGAGTAGACTGTTGGGCGATAAATGGCCGGGTTGGATTTGTCCTGCTTTTTGTGTGCAGCACATAGCTGGGCAGTTTTCTACATTGTTGGGTCGATGCCAGTGTTGTAACTGTACTGGAACAGCTTGGCTAGGGGAGTGGCAAGTTCTGGAGCACAAGTCTTCAGTACTATTGCCAGAATGTTGTCAGGGCCTGTAGCATTTGCTGTATCCAGTGTCTCCACCCATTTATTAATATCACATGGAGTGAATCAAATTGGCTGAACGCTGATATCTGTAATGCTGCGGCACACTAGACGAGGCTGAGATGGATCATCCACTTGACACTTCTGGCTGAGGATTGCTGCGAATGTGTCAGCCTAATCTTTCACACTGATGTGCTGGGCTCTTCCGTTATTGAGGATATTTGTGGAGCCTCCTGCTCCAGTGAGTTGTTTATTGTCCACCAACTGGTTGAGGAGGGACTGCAGACCGTAGATTTGATCCATTGGTTGTGGGATTGCTTAGCTCTGTCTATCACTTGCTGCTTATGCTGTTTGGCAAGTTCACCAGTTTGACACCTCAGTTGTAGATATGCCTGGTCCTCCCTCTGGCATGCCCTCCTGCACTCTCCATTGAACCAGAGTTGATCCCCTGGCTTGATGGGTAATGATTGAGGGGGGGAGATGCCAGGCCATGGAGTACAATTCTGCTGTTGTTGATCTGGGTTTTGTTTTAAGAACACTTACTGTATTTTTTATAATCTGATCCTAATTTAAATCTGATAGAAATCTTGGCCCAAGATTTTAGTTTTAATTCCCAAGATCAGTTACGTATATGGTTTGAAATACTGTATGAACAATGATTTGGTTCATGAGCTCATTTCCTTTTGGCAATTTGGCTGTTTTTATCTATAATCCACAGAAATCCCTTTGCAGGTTTCACAATCTTTTTCGGTCTAGTCTTGACCATGTAGCGGAATAATTGTTTTTCTATCAGAGACATATTTAAATAGAGTTAGGTGATTTTCCATCATGTTGCCCACATATAGACTTGCCTCTGTGGGATGGCTGGACAGCCTTGAGTTTCTGTATGGGTTAGTCCAAACATTTGCCATTCAGTGGAAGGACAGTGTAATCTCAGGGGGTATACTGAATGGTTGTGGTTATTGATCAGGAGAATTCGACAAGGATTATCCCTCCCTCCTGCTGTGCAACTCAATTCAAGCAATCAAGGTCATTATAACAACCTACGAACCAATGATAAGATAATTGGAATTTGATCAACTCACTGGTCTCAAAAATATTGATTTTCATTTGCCATGTAGTGTGATGTTCTAATGTGGTATATTGTGCTTTGCATAAGGAGGCACTATTTTTAAGGGGGTGAAACATCAGAGCACAGCAAATGGGATCAGGGGTAGGCCATTCGACCCAATGAGCCTCCTGCATATTCGATGATGATGGATTGATTGAATAATTTATTGCCAGGTGTATTCAATGTAAGATACAGTGAGAAGTGTGTACCATCGCTGTGCATCGGCGCCATTCATAATAACTTCGGATAAAATAAGAAAGTAAAGCAAGATAACTTAAAGAGATTCCAACACTTCCTTCTCCGCTGCTACAGGCTTGTCTCCCCATGCCATGCCGGTGCCAGAGCCCCCATCCCCCCGCTCCAGGATTCCCAGCCTATGCCATGCCAGCAACAGGGACCCACTCCACATGGAAGTCCCACTCCAGGCTTCACAGGCCAGCGTGGCTCTGCAGGCATCCTGCCTCTGAAGATACTGCTGCTCCAGACCCCATTGAAGCTGCCTTCCCGCTAAAGAGCTCTCTTTATCAGCTACATTTGAGAAAGAAACTGATCGTCCAACTCAGCATCCTGTTTCCAATTTCTCCCCGTACTATTTTATCCCCTTAGAATTAAATCTAACTCCTTCTTGAAAACATTCAAAGTTTTGGTCTCAATTGCTTCCTTGAGAATTCCGCAAGCTCCTGACTCCCTGGGTGATGACATTTCTCCTCAGCGTAAGTCCGAAGTGGCCTACCCTGTATACTTAGGCCGTTTCCCCAGGTTATGCACTTTCCACTTCCTGTGTTTACCCTGTCTAGTCCTGTTTGAATTTTATCGGTTTTGATGGGAATCCCCCTCATTCTTCTAAACTCCAGTGAATTTAATCCTAACCAATCTGTCAGCCCTGCCACATGAGGAATCATTCTGGTATACCTGTGTTGCACTGCCTTCATAGCCATAACTTCCTTTCTAAGATAAGGTAGGATGGTTGGATTTCAGCAGGGCACTGGCAGAATTGGAGGTAAATTCAAGTATTGAGATATGCTCCACATCTTCAGAACCATTCCACACCTTTAATATGCTGTGCCCCCCCCCCCCCCCCCCCACCAACAGAAATCCTACCAATTCCCTTCTTGAGGTTGATGGGCTGTTGAGACCCAATTCCATTGCACCCAACCCACAGCCCCAAACCCATGCAGAACTTACCCTGTTTCTCAAAAACTGGATCCTGGGAATGGTTGGCATTTCTACTCTGATTCCAGCATGTGTTTCCAACACTTCAGCTCTCAACCTGACAGTCTCTGTTAGCAGTGAGAAAGTATGGCCTAATATTGTTGAACCTTTTGTGTAATGATGCTGTACTCTTGCCATGCCTCCTCTAATTTGGGCTTTTGTTGAAGTGTCTGACTGCGTAGTTGTGGATCCCTTGTGTACTTCTGGTCTCTGATGGTGCTATAGATTCATAGAGTCATACAACAAGGAAACAGACCCTTTGGTTCAACTCATTCATGCCGACCAGATAACCTAAATTAATCTAGTCCCATTTGCCAGCATTTGGCCCATATCCCTCCAAATCCTTCCTATTGACATACTCATCCAGAAGCCTTTTAAATGTTGTAATTGTAACAGCTTCCACCACTTGCTCTGGCAGCTCATTCCATACACACACCACCCTCTGTGTGAAAAAGTTGCCCCTCAGGTCCCTTTTAAGTCTTTCCCCTCCCACCTTAAACCTATGCCCTCGAATTTGAGACTCCCCTATCAGGGGACAAGTTCTGGAATTCCCTTTTTCCATCTTTTTCTTTTCCCTGACTCATTCTTTGAAACCTACTTCTTCAACTGAAATTTTGGGCTGGATTTTCAGCAAGGAGATGTGTATCAGGTGCTGGGAATTTTAGACCCTTTCCACCAACTACAATTCCGTCTCTGTCCCGAAGGAGCCCACCCATCCTATTTTCCTGTCAGGGTGGAGGCCATGGGCTGGAACTGGGAAAATGGTGAGGTTGGCAGGGTACAGTATGTTTATTGGGATATTGGCCTAGTTGTATTGATAGCCAAGAGTCCTTATTACTCCTTCTACTCACTTACCTCTCAATCATTCCCCATATTCCTTCATATCCATTCCATACCTTCATGCCCACATCAACCTTTTCTGCACCATCCCTGCCCTTTCCAATGCCCCATGCATCCTTCATGCTTCCCAGTCATCCTCCTTATTCATGCTTTCAGTATTTACTATGTCCAGAACCAATGGCTGTTGGCAGGTCTTTTTAATACTCCAGAAACTGACAGCATTAAAGCAAATAGACTTGGAAAATTTACTTTCAAAACAACCTTATTAAAGTACCAGAATTCACATCCCGCACCTCCGCCCTCAGACATCTCGTCCACATCCCGCACCTCCGCCCTCAGACCCAACCCCTCCAACCGCAACAAGGACAGAACGCCCCTGGTGCTCACCTTCCACCCTACCAACCTTCGCATAAACTAAATCATCCGCCGACATTTCCACCACCTCCAAACAGACCCCACCACCAGGGATATATTTCCCTCCCCACCCCTCTCCGCCTTCCGCAAAGACCGTTCCCTCCGTGACTACCTGGTCAGGTCCACGCCCCCCTACGACCCACCCTCCCATCCTGGCACTTTCCCCTGCCACCGCAGGAACTGTAAAACCTGCGCCCACACCTCCTCCCTCACCTCCATCCAAGGCCCTAAAGGAGCCTTCCACATCCATCAAAGTTTTACCTGCACATCCACTCATATCATTTATTGTATCCGATGCGGTCTCCTCTACATTGGGGAGACTGGGCGCCTCCTAGCAGAACGCTTTAGGGAACATCTCCGAGACACCCGCACCAATCAACCACACCGCCCCGTGGCCCAACATTTCAACTCCCCCTCCCACTCTGCCGAGGACATAAAGGTCCTGGGCCTCCTTCACCGCCGCTCCCTCACCACCAGACGCCTGGAGGAAGAACGCCTCATCTTCCGCCTCGGAACACTTCAACCCCAGGGCATCAATGTGGATTTCAACAGCTTCCTCATTTCCCCTTCCCCCACCTCATCCTAGTTTCTAACCTCCAGCAACATGATCCCCTTGACTTGTCCAGACTTGTCCGACCTGCCCAGCTCCTTTTCCACCTATCCACTCCACCCTCTCCTCCCTGACCTATCACCTTCATCTCCTCCCCCACTGACCTATTGTACTCTATGCTACTCTATCCCCACCCCCACCCTCCTCTAGCTTATCTCTCCACGCTTCAGGCTCTCTGCCTTTATTCCTGATGAAGGGCTTTTGCCCGAAACGTCGATTTCGAAGCTTTTCGGATGCTGCCTGAATTGCTGTGCTCTTCCAGCACCACTGATCCAGAATCAGATAATCACAGCCAATCACAATGTCAATGACAAAAAGCTTGAATCAACATTATTGGGTGGCATGGTGGCTCAATGGTTAGCACTGCTGCCTTATGGTCCCAGGTTCAATTCCAGCCTTGGGCAACTGTCTGTGTGGAGTTTGCACATTCTCCCCATGTCTGCGTGTGTTTCCTCCGGGTGCTCCGGTTTCCTCCAACAATCCAAAGATGTGCAGGTCAGGTGGATTGGCCGTGCTAAATTTCCCACAGTGTTAAGTGCATTAGTCAGAGGGAAATGGGTCTGGGTGGGTTACTCTTCAGAGGGTTCGTGTGGACTAGTTTGGCCGAAGGGCCTGTTTCCACACTGTAGGGAACCTAATCTCAACAAATCTCTTCTGTAAATATGCACACGGGCATTGCAAAAGAATTGTTCGATAAAGATCAGGTTATTACAAGGATGGGAAGCTATCAGTCAAACAAAGCTAATGCTCCCTGTACATAGTGCCAATGCGATCAGATGGGTTCATTCATTCTTGAAGCTCAGCCAGGCATTCATATTCAGGTTGTCTGGGGGAAAAAAACAGGTTAAAAGTGGATAAATCCCCATGACCTGATCAGGTGTACCCAAGAACTCTGTGGGAAGCTAGAGAAGTGATTGCTGGGCCTCTTGCTGAGATATTTGTATTATCGATAGTCACAGGTGAGGTGCCGAAAGACTGGAGGTTGGCAAACGTGGTGCCGTTGTTTAAGAAGGGCGGTAAAGACAAGCCAGGGAACTATAGACTGGTGAGACTGACCTTGGTAGTGGGCAAGTTGTTGGAGGGACTCCTGAGGGACAGGATGTACATGTGTTTGGAAAGGCAAGGACTGATTCGGGATAGTCAACATGGCTTTGTGTGTGGGAAATCATGTCTCACAAACTTGATTGAGTTTTTTGAAGAAGTAACAAAGAAGATTGATGAGGGCAGAGCAGTAGATGTGATCTAGATGGACTTCAGTAAGGCGTTCGACAAGGTTCCCCATGGGAAACTGATTAGCAAGGTTAGATCTCAAGGAATACAGGGAGAACTAGCCATTTGGATACAGAACTGGCTCAAAGGTAGAAGACAGAGGGTGGTGGTGGAGGGTTGTTTTTCAGACCGGAGGCCTGTGACCAGTGGAGTGTCACAAGGATCGGTGCTGGGTCCTCTACTTTTTGTCATTTATATAAATGATTTGGATGCGAGCATAAGAGGTACAGTTAGTAAGTTTGCAGATGACACCAAAATTGGAGGTGTAGTTGACAGTGAAGAGGGTTACCTCAGATTACAACAGGATCTTGACCAGATGGGCCAATGGGCTGAGAAGTGGCAGATGGAGTTTAATTCAGATAAATGTGAGGTGCTGCATTTTGGTAAAGCAAATCTTAGCAGGACTTACACACTTAGTGGTAAGGTCCGAGGGAGTGTTGCTGAACAAAGAGATCTTGGAGTGCAGGTTCATAGCTCCTTGAAAGTGGAGTCGCAGGTAGATAGGATAGTGAAGAAGGCGCTTGGTATGCTTTCCTTTATTGGTCAGAGTATTGAGTACAGGAGTTGGGAGGTCATGTTGCGGCTGTACAGGACATTGGTTAGGCCACTGTTGGAATATTGCATGCAATTCTGGTCTCCTTCCTATCAGAAAGATGTTGTGAAACTTGAAAGGGTTCAGAAAAGATTTACAAGGATATTGCCAGGGTTGGAGGATTTGAGCTACAGGGAGAGGCTGAACAGGCTGGGGCTGTTTTCCCTGGAACGTCGGAGGCTGAGGGGTGACCTTATAGAGGTTAACAAAATTATGAGGGGCATGGATAGGATAAATCGACAATGTCTTTTCCCTGGGGTCGTGGAGTCCAGAACTAGAGGGCATAGGTTTAGGGTGAGAGGGAAAAGATATAAAAAAGACCTAAGGGGCAACTTTTTCTCACAAGAGGGTAGTATGTGTATGGAATGAGCTGCCAGAGGAAGTGGTGGAGGCTGGTACAATTGCAACATTTAAGAGACATTTGGATGGGTTTATGAATAGGAAGGGTTTGGAGGGAGATGGACCGGGTGCTGGCAGGTGGGACTCGTTTGGGTTGGGATATCTGGTCGGCATGGACGGGTTGGACCGAAGGGTCTGTTTCCATGCTGTACATCTCTATGACTCTATGACTCCAGATGTTTTTCCAACTGGTTCTTTTGAATGGTTACAGGGATCCCACAATTGGGTTTACCCATAATTTTTAAAGGTTTCCCATTCTGCCACTATGAAAATCTGAGCTTTGTTTTCTCTCTTAATAAGACTGTCAATGAACAAAGAACATTACAGCACAGGAACAGGCCCTTTGGTCCTCCAAGCCTGTGCCGATCCAGATCCTCTATCTAAACCTGTTGCCTATTTTCTAAATATCTGTATCCCTCTGCTCCCTGCCCATTCTGTATCTGTCTAGATATGTTTTAAATGAGATTAGAGTGGTGCTGGAAAAGCACAGCAGGTCAGGCAGCATTTGAGGAGCAGGAAAATCGACGTTTCAGGCAAAAGCCCTTCATCAGGAATGTGGCTGGAAGCTTCGGGGGTGAAGAGATAAATGGGAGGTGGGTGGGGCTGGGGAGAAGGCAATTGAGAGTGCAATAGGTGGATGGAGGTGGGGTGATGGTGATAGGTCAGAGAAGAGGGTGGAGTGGATAGGTGGGAAGGAAGATTGACAGATGATACAGGTCATGAGAGCGATGCTGAGCTGGAAGGTTGGAACTGGGGTAAGATGGGGGGGAAGGGAAATGAGGAAACTGGTGAAGTCCGCATTGATGCCATGGGGTTGAAGGATCCCAAGGCAGAAGATGAGGTGTTCTTCCTCCAGGCATCGAGGGATGAGGGAGTGGCGGTGGAGGAGGCCCAGGACCTGCATGTCCTCTGCAGAGTGGAAGGGGGTGTCGAAATGTTTGGCCACGGGGTGGTGGGATTGATTGGTGTGGGTGTCCCGGGGATGTCTCCCTGGTGTAGAGGATACCGCACCTGGAGCAACGGATACAGTAAAATACATATGTGGAAGTGCAGGGGAATGTTTAATAGATGTGGAAGGCTCCTTTGGGGCCTTGGACGGAGGTGAGGGGGTGGTGTGGTCGCAGGTTTTGCAATTCCTGCAGTGGCAGGGTAAGGTGCCAGGAGGGAAGGGCAGTTTGTTTGGGGGCTAGTCGGGGAGGGAATGGTCTTTGTGGAAAGTGGATGGGGTGGGGAGGGAAATTTTAAATGACGCTACTGTGCCCACCTCTACCACCTCCGCTGGCAACAAATCCAGGGACCCACCACCCTCTGCATATTCCATGCACATTTCCCCTAAACGTTTCCCTTCTCATCTTGAACTTGTGACCCTTAGTAATTGAGACACCCACTCAGGGAAAAAGTTTTTAGTTATCCACCCTGTCTATACCTCTCATGATTTTGTAGACCTCAATCAGGTTCCCTCCTTAACCTCCGTGTTTCTAATGAAAATAATCCTAATCTACTCAACTTCTCCTCATAGCTAGCACCTTCCATACCAGGCAACATCCTGGTGAACCTCCCCAAAGCATCCACATCCTTTTGGTAATGTGGCAACCAGAGCTGTTCGCAGTATTCCAAATGTGGCCGAACCGAAGTCCTATACAACTGTAACATGACCTGCCAACTCTCGTACTCAATACCCTGTTCGATGAAGGAAAGCATGCCCGTATGCCATCTTGACCACTCTCTAGACCTGCATTGCCACCTTCAGGGAACAATGGACCTGAACACCCAGATCTCTCTGTACATCAATTTGCCCCAGGACTTTTCCATTCACTGTATAATTCAGTCTTGAATTAGATCTTCAAAAATGTATCAACTCGCATTTGTCTGGATTGAACTCCATCTGCCATTTTTTTGCCCAACTCTCCAATTTATCTATGTTCTGTTGCATTCTCTGACAATCCCTTTCACTATCTGCTATTCCATCAATCTTAGTGTCATCTGCAAACTTGCTAATCAGACCCTTATACCTTCCTCAAAATCATTTATGTATATTGCAAACAACAGTGGCCCCAGCATGGATCCCTTTGGAACACCACTGGTCACAGTTCTCCATTTTGAGAAAATCCCTTCCACTACTCCTCACTGTCTCCTGTTGCCCAGCCAGCTCTCTATCCATCTAGCTAGTATACCCTGGACCCCATGCAACTTCACTTTCTCCATCAGCCTACCTTGGGGAACCTTATCAAACACCTTACTGAAGTCCATGACATCTATAGCCCTTCTCTCATCAATCAACTTTGTCTGTCTGTGTGGAATTGGTACACTGTCTGCTGGGTTTCCTCCAGGTGCTCCAATTTCCTCCCTCAGTCCAAAGATGTGCAGGTTAGGTGGGTTCACCATGCTAAATTACCCATAGTGTTCAGGGAAGTGTGGGGTAAGATGGAGTCTAGGTCTGGGTGGGATACTCTTTGGATAGTGGGTGTGAACTCAATTAGCCAAATGGCCTCTTTCTACGGGGCAAATATTCCATGATTTTAAGATAAACTTTGATGTGTTTTGATTATATTTGATAATGCTTCTATGAAACGTTTTGAAAAATATAACTACCATTAAGATACTAAATCAGTTATTATTGCTTTGTTGAATGTCGCCTATGGACTATGATGAGGATTAGTGAGATTCAATCTCATCTTCAGAACTAGGGTTGATATTTCAGTAAATGGAGGTGGCATTTTTAACCTGGTAACCTTGACTTCCACAGGCCTCTTGACTTCATCACCGGCCTAATGTTGTAGGCTCCCTAGCTGTAAATACCATGGCAGGGTATCAGGTCAGAAGGCAGGATCACAACATCAGGAAATCTGCCAACTCCTGATTCTCAGTTCCAAGGCAGAAATCCAGCCTGACACGTCAAAACCCCAAGGTGTGAGAATGCCTCGTATGCTGTGTAGGGTGAGTCCTGCTGACAGTAGCCTAGGGACTGGTAGAAAACTTGGAGTATTGAGAAGATTTGTAGCTCAGGTTGAGGTTCTGGATGTAGGTTTGCTTGCTGAGCTGGAAGGTTAAATTTCAGCCGTTTCGTCACCATGCTAGGTAACATCATCAGTGAGCCTTCGGACGAAGGCTCACTGAAGATGTTACCTAGTATGGTGACGAAACATCTGAAATGAACCTTCCAGCTCAGTGAGCAAACCTACATCCAGAAAACTTGGAATGCACTGAATCATCAGAAAAGCTCCTCTCAAAAGTAATGGGAGGAGGAGGAATTGACAGCTGTCAGAGGAAAACAAATGAGGACTCAGATTGTGTGCTGTCAGAAATCAGGCTGAATGGATACCGTATGTGCTATAATCATGCTACATTCCCTTTCCAGTCCATGGAATAGTCTCACTTTTACCAGCTTCCCTTGAGCCAAGTGTTTGCACCATGATTGGGAACTGCAGTAGCAACAATGTCATGTATAATTCAGAGATATATGGAAGACGAACATAACAGATTTTAGTTTGATTCATTGCATTATTCGCAAGCATCAAGAGCTACTTCTGTTCGAAATTCAGAGACCTGTGTTTCATCAGGGCACACTTCAAACTCTGGAATCGATGTTGGAAGCATGACCAATCTGGGATCGCTCCCACCTCACTGCAACGCCAAATCTTGAATGACATACTCCCCCGGGAATTTCTGTCATTCCCTCCCAATGAAATCAGCAATTTATGAGCTTTGAAGCACGCAGTCTGATTCTGTTCCAAAGATACCAGAAAAATACTCCTGTGCACTACAAGTGCATTTGCTGAAATCTGAAACCCTTCTGGGTGCAGCAATATCCCTCAATCGCACATGAAGGAGAGATAATGACACCTCCCGCTCTTAGAGTCTGAACACATTCTCAAATTTGCCGAAACAATTATAAAGCTGACAACAGAACACAGCTTACCAAGCCAAAATATTCAGTTATGATTAGACAGAAGAATAGATCTTTCATACAATTCAGTCAACACTTTTTTTTCCAGTTTATAATTTCATATTACGTTTAGTCCATTGAAGTACTCTGTATATATTTGTTTTCACTATTCTTTCATAGAACGTGTGTGGGTCACTGGCCTAGGCTAGCATTCATTGCCCATTTCTCATTGCCCTTGAGGAAAGTGGCATGCTTGGCTATTTCGGAATCAGCCACACCGCTGGGGTTTGGAGTTACGCGTATCATCGAATCCCTACAGTGCAGGAAGAGACTATTTGGCTCATTGAGTCTGCACTGACCCTCTGAAAAGCATCCAACCCCGACCCAGCTCCTCGACACTCTCCCCAATCCCTGCACACCGCTGGACTATAAGACAATTCAGAATGGCCAATTCACCTACCTTGCACCCTTTCAGACTGTGGGAGGAAACCGGAGCACCCGAAAGAAGCATATGCAGGCACAGGGAGAATGTGGAAACTCCACACAGATAGTTGCCCAAGGCTGGAATCAAACCTTGGTCCCTTGCGCTATGACACAGCAGTGCTAACCACCAAGCCACTGTGCAGTGTAGGCTAGATTGGGTAAGGATGACAGATTTTCTTCCCGAAAGGACAGAATGAACAAATGGGCTTTTAAGACAATCACTGAGAGTCTCATGGTCATCATCGTTAAGACTAGCTTTCAATTCCAGGTGAATTAATGGAGATTAAATTCCACCTACTGCCACAGTGAGACTTGTCCCTAAAGCCTGGGTCTCTGAATTGCTAGTCCACTAGACATTACCACTAAATCATTGTCTCTTCTCAAATTTATATTGACAAGGGAATAGGACATGGGATTAAGTCCAATTGCTGTCTGTCCATCAGCATAATTTGTATATTTCAGACTGACGCTTTGAGGAATCCCTGGAGTTAGGCCTTTGCACCATCCCCTTGGGGAGATTGCACATGGAGGCACATTAGCAACTTTTGAGATCAGCTAACCAGCCGAGAAAACAAGAGTTCCAGGTAAAGAAGAGGCTGGAGGAGAATGAAATTTGTGCTCACAGACTTCCCACTCCAATGGTGAAATGGGTGCGAAATGTTTAGTAGTGGGATGGTTGTCACCCAATCTACACAGGCACCGATTTCACTGCAAATTTCATGTAACTATTTTTCAGGCATCTTGGACAGATGACAAATTAAAAGGCTTTGGGTCCCTGGTCATAAGCGATGAAGATTCTAATGCTTATTAAAAACTCCTTCTACAAAACAAGGCTCTGCCAACCACGATTAGGCATCAGCTTGAAACCGGGTCTCTGCTGAGGTTCTGGTGATTGTGAGTTTGTGAGGTGAGAATGAACAGGCACAGATTTGAAAGAATCAGGAGGCAGAAACCACCGGGTCAGGAATTGTCTTCCCACAAATTTCGTTCTCCTGCAGCCTCTGCTTTACCTGAAACTCTTGTTCTCTCTGCTGGTTAGCTAATCTCAAAAAGGTGTTAACGTGTCTCCATGTGCAATCTCCCCAAGGTGTTGAGAATGTAATGTGCGCAGGTTCAGTCGAGGCATTCCAAAGGGCATGAGACAGTTATCTGAAAAGGGTGACTGTGCAGATTTATGGGTGTTTTAAGGTAATGGTGGTCTAAGATGGCAGCAGAGTAAGATGCTTCAGTGGGGTCTCCTCTGCTTGCCAGTTCCTTTTACTTACCTTTTCTCCTTCTTTACAACAGTTTTTCTTCCCCCCTCAACCCCTTCCTCTGATGTTTGACTCCTTAAACTACTCTTACCCTTCCTGGGGAATGGAGGCGAGGTGAAAGGAGACAAGTCATCGCTGGAGCTTGAGTGAGAGCATAGCATGCAGGCTAAGTCCCGGAGCGAGGAGCAGAGCAAGTCCTGGATTAGGGAGCAGACAAGTCCTGGAATGGGGTGCGGACCGAATCCTGGAGTGGGGAGCACAGCAAGTCTTGGAATGGGGAGCAGAACGAGTTCCAGAGTGGGAAGCAGAGCGAGTCCTAGAACGGAGTCCAGAGCGATTCCTGGAGTGGTGAGCAGAGTGAGAATGGGGAACGGAGCAACTCCCAGAGCTCAGAGCAGAGTGAGTCCTAGAGTGGGGAGCAGAGTGAGTCCTGGAATGGGGAACGGAGCAACTCCCAGAGCTCGGAGCAGAGTGAGTCCTAGAGTGGGGAGCAGACTGAATTCCGGAATGGGGAGCAGAGCGAGTCCTGGAGGAGGGAGCAATGTGAGCCCTGGAACGGGGAACTGAGGGAGTCCCAGACTGGAATAGGACAGGGAGCAGGGCGAGTCCCGGACCAAGTCCAGGAGCTGGGAGCAGAGTGTGGCCCGGAGTGGGGAGCAGAGCGAGTCACAGGCTGATATCAGCGTGTGGAGGCAGCATGGCCTTGTGTTCTGAAGACTGATGGGAATGGAGTCAGTGAAAAACATTGGTTTAACTATAACTTGACTACACTAAAAACAGTATTATTGTATTAGTACAGTGATAGTATTATTCTAGACTTTTAATCTCTGTATTCCCACGCTCATCTTACTTTTTACTATTTCAATTCTGTGACAGTACTTACAGTACATGTCGTTAGATACCCAGTGCCTAAGATGGCACTGAGAGGCAACATTACAAACTTTTCACTGCATTCATTCGAGTTTATGTGGCATTAAAGGCTATTCTATTCTGTTCTATTCTGTTCTACTGCTGGCTTCATGCTTCAAGACCATGCTATGGTTATCTTGCCTTGGACTGTTTGTCCCTCCGTCGATTTTATACTGTCTTGGTTCTGTTGAGTGTCTACATTGTGCACACTGAGAGATTGCTGTCTTACTAAACGGCCACTATTCTGAGATTGTAGCATCCTTATCCTAGAGTAAAGCTTTCTCACACCCTTCAGTACTGTTAACTCTTTATTTACCCTTAGAGTGATAAATTACTGAGAACAATGACAGTTTTTCATTCCTGCTGCAGCACACATTTCTCTCTGATCTGCTCTCTCGTGCCTCTTATGTTGTCAGAGGGGCATTATCATGTACACCATTATTACTGACATATTTAGAGTCATCAAATCATACGGCATGGAAACAGGCCCTTCGACCCACCTTATCTATGCTGACTGACAAATGCCAAACTGCACTAATTCAGTTTACAAGGTCCTCAGGAGTGTTGCTGAACAAAGAGACCTTGGAGTGCAGGTTCATAGTTGTGCGTGTATGGAATGAGCTGCCAGAGGAAGTGGTGAAGGCAATTGCAGCATTTAAAAGGAATCTGGATAAATATATGAATAGGAAGGGCTTTGAAGAATATGGGCCAACTGCTGACAAATGGGACTAGATTAGGTTGGGAAATCTAGTCAGCATGGATGAGTTGGACCGAAGGGTCTGTTTCTGTGTTGTACATCTCTATGACTCTATGACCTGCACCTGGTCTATAGCCAACTCTGCCCTGGCATTTTAAGTTTTCATCTAGATGATTCTTAAAATATTTGAGAGTACCTGCCTCCATCATCCTCTCAAGCAACCAGTTCCAGGGACATTCAATGATGAGAAGCAGCTGAGGGGGATTCTGGGAGAGGTTGGATCACTCACCACGTCTGAGAAGGGGATTGTGGGGGATCTGATGTCAAAAAACAATGAAACCCCAAGCACTACATTACCATAGTGTTGCCCTCCCACCCTCCTCCTTTAACCAAGGCTGGTGGTGAGAAGGGAGATCCTTTATGCATTCCCGGACTCTCTGCACCACCATACACTGGGCAGGTAAGGGGCATGGTTTGAGACTGTCATGCATCTCCTTCTGGAATGTTCCATTGCAAAGGAAGTCTGAAGAATGATGCAGTAGTTCGGTCGAGGGTTGTCCCGGGCAGCTCCGTGATGTAGGAACTCTGCTCTGTACGGTCTGTTCCCTGGAACACACACCGAGACATACATTGACACTGCCTGAAGGACCATCAGCTCACTTGGTCTGCCTGAAACTTGTTGGTCTTCTAGAACAATGAGTTGACCCTGACCAAGTGTTGCAGACTGGCATATTCCAAGGTCCAGGAATACATGCTGGGGGACATACTAAAGCTTGGGGCAACTACCCTCAAGGTGCAGTGGGGAAAGACCACAGTACAATAGTGGGGGTCCACTCATTTATCGGACCCTCCTGACCCCTCAGATAAATGCCTGTAGCTTAATTGTAAGTATGGAGAAAGCCAAATCACAGGATGGTTTTCTTTTCTGTAAGTGAAGATGGTATAGATCTGGACAGCTTTATTAACTGTGAATGTGTACATAAAGGCTTTCTTTTACTGAATAAAGTATTTATTTGCAAAAAAAAGAGAGAGGGAGAAGCTTTTGGGAAATTGTTTGCATATCTTACTGCAACAGGGAGAAAGCAGGAAACTCAGAGACTAGTTCATTCAGGGAAGTGCAGACGCAATAAGCTTAATGACCTTCTTCTGCACTGTAACAAATGTGTGAGGCTTTCAAAGAATTCATGTGGAGTTTGGAATTCTGAACTTTATTTAACCAACTGTGTTTTCAATAAAGCTACTTAGCAATTCTTCAAATACTATTTAGTTTTTCAAATAATAATAAATTTCAGAGTCTAATACAATAAAAAAAGTTATTCATAATGTTATTATTTTTAATCTTTTTTAAAATCCACAGGCACTGATGGTGAGAATGCCTAACCTTCAGCATATGAGAAACAAATACAGTCCACATGATTAATGGAAAGCTCTCTAACTGATCTTATCCAGACAGTTTTCCCCATAAGTGCCCTGTAATGCGTGGTACGAAACTGGTCAGGTACTGAGGGGAGTCTAAAAGTGTAAGTGGATGAGCACTGTAAAATATACACAACCACTCAGTCATCCTACTAACATCTAAAACTCTACTGTATCCTACATGTCAAGTATTTAGGTCATCCTGTCTCATATGTCTTACGTTATTAGCAATGCTGTTTAAAAACTTGTTTTTATTGTCATTTTCTTTTCTTTCTTTCTTCTTACCTTTAAACTGGGGTCCAAACAATTACATTCTGTGTGAACAAATTTAGAAATAATTTCATCTTTTCATGTGGCATTATGAAACCATGGCCCAGAAAGGGAACCAATTTGCCCTTAAACCATTCGATTCCATGGATTGTTGTGCCTAGTTTGGCTTTCTGGATGAATTCCTCAGTGACTGATAGTTCCACTCTGCTATTCTTCCCCAGATTTCTGCAAAGATCATCTTTAAGTAGATATCCAATTCTGTAACCATCAAATCTGTTTCTGCTTCCCTCTTTCAGGTGGCTCAATGAGTTTCTGGGCCCAGAACACATGTATACATGTTGCTGAAATTAGCATGAGTTCATACAGCACGGTAGCTCAGTGGTTAGCACTGCTGCCTCACAGCGCCAGGGACCCAGGTTTGATCCTAGCCTCAGGCGACTGTCTGTGTGGAGTTCGCACATTCTCTGCGTGTCCTCCGGGTGCTCCAGTTTCCTCCCACAGTCCAAAGATGTGCAGATTAGGTGAATTGGCCATGCTAAATTGCCCATAATGTTCAGGGATGTGTAGGTTAGGTGCATTCGTCAGGGGAAATGTAAAGTAATAGGATAGGGGAATAGTTTGGATAGGATACTCTTCAGAGGGTCGGTGTAGACTTTCTGGCTGAATGGCCTGTTCCCATACTGTGTAGGGTTTCGATGATTCTCTTCCATTGCGCCTCTTTGGCTTGCTGCAGGAGTAAGGTGGGAATGACTCTGGGAAGCCTATAATATTGAATAAAGTACTGGAAGCTATCTGACATTGCACATGCACTTGACACTGTCCTTAACTGGTACAAAGGGTCATTTGGTCCCTTGAGTCTGCTCTGCCATTCAATAGGGATCATAACCCTTTCCCCATAACCCTTGACTCCCTTCTCTCCGTTTGCAGTCATCATTCTAACGGGCACAAAGTATTTGTTTCTGATATACCTGACAGTGCCAATCTGTTGTATGCTGTAGAGTGATGAGAGTTAGCGCTTGAAGTCCGGGATGACTTCAGAACCACACGACTCTTCTTGAGTCCCTTTACTCAAACCGTTAACTCTGTTTCTTTTCTCCACAGATGCTGTTAGGTGTGCAGACTTTCTCAAACGTTATCTGCATTTATTTCTTTATTGATTTGCTTTGCTGCTTTCCAGTGAGCAGTGCTACACAGAATGATTCAGTTTCTTGCACCTGGATCACTGCTTTCCCCTCCCGCTCTGTTTCCCATTGTTTTGGATCCTCTGCTGTATTTACATCCTAATGTCAGTCCTTGACCTTTCTACTAGCTCTTCCGCAAATATTTCTTCCTTTTTTTCCAGTAATGTTGTTATTTGTGGGCATGGACTGCCTACCAGAACCTGTGGATTCTTTCACGGTAGCTCAGTGGTTAGTGCTGCTGCCTCACAGCGCCAGGGACCCGGGTTCAATTCCAACCTTGGGTGACTGTGTGTGTGGAGTTTGCACATTCTCCCTGTGTCTGCGTGGGTTTCCTCCCACAGTCCAAAGATGTGCAGTCCAAATTGCCTACAGTATTCAGGGATGTGTAGGTTAGGTGCATTAGTCAGGGGAAACATGGAGTAATAGGGTAGGGAAATGGGTCTGGGTGGGGTACTCTTTGGAGGGTCGGTGTGGACTTGTTGGGCCAAATGGCCTGTTTCCACACTGTAGGAATTCTTTGAATATTCTCCATACTTTCTAGATTCTTTGTTTATCAGGGTTTGATGTGCATTTTATCAGAATTCGCCACTTGGTCATTTAAAGTCATAGAGTCATAAAAGTCATAAAAGCCTGGAAATAGGCCGTTCAACCCAACTGGCCTATGCCGCCTTGTTCTCACAATTTAAACATGTCCCATTTGCCTGAGGTTGGTCCATATCCCTCCATACCTATCTCATCCATGTACCTGTCTAAATGTTTCTAAATGACAAATTTGTATTTGCTTCCACCACTACCTCTAGAACCCATTCCAGACACTCGCTACCCTCTGTGTGAAAAAAGTTGCCCCTATGGGCTCTTTTGTATCTCTCCCCTCTCACCTTCAATCTATGCCATCCAGGTTTAGACTCCCCCACCCTGGGGAAAAAGTGTTGGCTATCTACGTTATTCATGCCCCTCATCGTTTTATTGACCTCTATAAGATTGCCCCTCAGTCTCCTACGCTGCAGGGAAAAACGTCTCAGTTTATCCAACCTCTCCTGAGAACGCAAACCTTCCAGTCCAGGTAACATCCTGATAAACCTTTTCTGCACTCTTTCTATTTTAATAACATGCATTCTATAGTCGGGCGACCAGGACTGCATGCAGCAGATTCATCTTGTTCATAAAAAAATTGGAACCAACTCTTTGAAGCTAGGGGAAATTTTAATGTCTGTACAATGCTTATGATATGTATTATCAATCTTCTATTAACAATCCCTTATTTTCCTTGATTAAGGGCTAGCTGGTTTAACCAGCCTGAATATGCTTCATTGCACTCCCCTACCCCCCCAAACACATCCAAATTGTCTAATTATACTGTTCAGCTAGAAAGCAACTGGCAGCTCCTTCTGTTATTTTACCATCTTGTGAAGGCTTTTAAACTTTAGACTGTAAATTCCTCTTCATCTAAAGATTCAATGTCAGATACACATCCGTTCAGTGCTCATATTGTTCTTTCTCCAGCTGTCCTCGTCACCCTGGCTCCCATACTTATCCATGAAGTCTTTATTCACTGCAACTCTTTGAAGACATTCTTTCTCCATATACTTCCCTGTCGCCATGCCCCTCTCTTTTATCACTTGCATAACATGGGGCTTGAATAACAGCAGCAGATTTTAAATGGAGCTACAGTCTGGGTGGCAGTCACTTGACAAGGTTCAGAGTGGTCTCAATCAATGTAGCGACACAATCGCGAGCACGATGAGATCATCTGCTTTGCTGCAGACCTTTTTCTAAGCCGTGCCAAACGTATTTTTCTGAAGCTCGTCCTTAACAAGCTCTGAATATGGACTGTACGCTGAGATCTTTTGTCTCGCTGATTTTCCTTCCCAGCCCATCCTCCCCAAGTGATTCAGAAATTCTTTCATCTCTGTCGAGGGGAACAGATTTGGCGAGGAATATGCTGTCTGTTTTCTTCCATTGTTTCATTATTGTGAATGCACTCATTACTGCCATTAAAAAAGAACTAACTTGCACATTCCTCATTGCCATTCACACAGAGCCACTGAATACTCCTTCGTAGAAATACTTCGGGCGTTTCCCAAACACCATGGAAAATTCAAAGTATCTGCATATTATCTCCTCATGTCAAAAATATTTCATTAAAGCACTGCATTCCAATCTAGACTTTCACACATCAGACTTCAATAATGCCTCTTAATAATGATGGAGAAGATTAAGAATTCTTTACTGCATTTTGATTTAATTCTGCATTTTGTTTAAGAGAAAGCCTTGGCACTACCTTTCACACATTTTGTACGGGACCTTTATCTTGTAATGAATTCATTGCTGAGCTGCCCTGATTAAATGTTTTCCTTGACATGAATTGAAAGACATACTTGGTTGAACATATAGTCTGGCTGAACACTAATTCAATGCTAAGGGAGAGCTCGGAATAAAATGCCAATGTGAAATTAAAGAAATTTGGAAGTTGCTAGCTATCTGATCAAATTCTATCCTCAAAAGACACCACCAAAAATTCAACCACTTCAATGTTGCTAGTATAGAACAGCTGCAGAATTTGCTTGCTAAAGGTGCATTTTCAAACAAAAAGCAATGTGATTTTTGTCAACATTAGGTCTGACATTGTTGAGTCATCATTTTAAAACTGTAAATTCTTATTAACTCCACATTTTATACTTAAGTAGTTTGGCTTCTGTATGGAGACTGTGTGAGTGACATATTGGATATCACGTTCTATGTGTGTCCAAGACATTCATAGAAGTGTATCATCTACATTGTGGAGAATACCTTGATATCGCAAAATCAGCCCATTAATAAACTATGAGTCACTATTTAATGTAGTGTGGCATCACTTCACATGAAGTATTTTCATGGTTGGTGATAAAGCTTATGAATAGAAACTCCTATCACATCTCAAGACTTTTCATCAAGTTATTTTTGTCAATGGTAATGATTTGTCAATGAATCGTGTTCCTGTGTTGTGGTTTAGGTTCATTTGTACCCACGTCTGAAAGGTTTCCCCATTGCTTACAGTCCTGAGTGATGAGTACTTTTGTTGAATATTGTCAGCCAGAATTCATTTCAACTTGAGGCAATTAGATAGACCTAAACCCAACACTGAGATCTAATATCACCACCCCCCTCTCCCACCCCGTAATTTTTGAGAAGTAATTTTGACATAGTCCTTCAAATCCAGCACCCTCGAGACAAAGGGCATGTTGGACTTTGCATATTTCCTGATTTTGGTTTGGCGAGGTGGGGGAGTATGAGCCATGGTTAGTTCAGGGACTATAATAGGAAGAGAAGTAGGCCTCTGGGTCTGCATTTCCACTCAGTGAGATCATGATTGATCTGATAATCCTCAGCTCCACTTTCCTGCCCTTTCCCCATCACAACCTACGCACTTCAAATAACAAATGGCTACCCGATGGCTTGAATCAGAAAGTATAATCACTGTTTCCATAAAACCATTCAGGCCATTAAGTCTGTTTCACTATTCAATTTGTGAAATTATTATGGCTAATCAGATTAATCCTCAATTCCACTCTCCTGCCTTTTCCCATGATTACTTTACTGATTAAAAACCTGTCTTTCTAGGTTTCAATGTGCTTTTTGAGCCAGCCTCCACAGTCCCCTATGGTAAACAATTCCACAGAAACACCACATTCTTTGAGAAGAAATACCTCCTCATCTCTGTCTTAAATCTGTGATTACTTGTTCTGAGGCGAAGCTGACAAAACAGGTGGATGAAGGTAAAGCAGTTGATGCGGTGTATATGGACTTTAGTAAAGCATTTGATAAGGTACCACATGGTAGGCTATTGCACCAAAATACGGAGTTTTGGGATTGAAGTTGTTTTAGCGGTTTGGATCAGAAATTGGCTTGCTGAAAGTAGACAAAAGGTGGTGTTTGATGGGAAATGTTCATCCTGGAGCTCAGTGACCAGTGGTGTGCCGCAATGATCTGTTGTGGGTCCACTGCTCTTTGTCATTTTTATAAATGATCTTGAGGTGGGGGTAGAAGGATGGGTTCATAAATATGTGGATGACACTAAGGTAGGCAGAGTTGTGGATAGTGCCGAAGGATGTTGCGGGTTACAAAGGGACATAGATAAGATGCAGAGCTGGGCTGAGATGTGGCAAATGGAGTTTAATGCAGAAAGGTGTGAGGTAGGTCACTTCGGAAGAAGTAACAGGAATAGAGAGTACTGGACTAATGGGAAAATGCTTGGCAGTGTAGATGAACAGAGAGATTAGATTAGATTACTAATCTAATCTAGATGAACAGAGAGATCTTGGTGTCCAGGTGCAAAAACCTCTGATCTCCAGCATCTGCAGACCTCACTTTCTCTGCAATGAGTACAGGCCCTACCTACTCAACCTGCCCTTGTAAGACACTCTGTCTATCCCCAGGGAGAAAGTGAGGACTGCAGATGCTGGAAATGAGAGTCGAGGGTGTGATACTGGAAAAGCACAGCCGGTCAGGCAGCATCCAAGGAGTGGGAGAATCGATGTTTTGAGCATAAGCTTTTCATCAGGAAGAGCTTCTGCTCGAAATGTTGATTCTGTATACCCAGGTCAAGCCAGTTGGATGGAGGCAGGGGTCATACACAGTGCAGTAGGGAATCTATGATTCTAGGCAATGACCTGTTAGTATTAATCTAGAGACCCAGGCAAGGTTCTGAAGACATGAATTTAAATTCCACCATGACAAATCGTGGAACTTGAATTCAATAAAAGATCTGGAATTAAGTATTTTTCTTAATTTCCAGAAATAAAGTTTATTCATAAAAACCTTTGTATATATACATAGTCACTGGAGCAGTTTGATTCTGTACAGTCTTTATATATGTAGAGTAAGCAAACCCAAGGCATTTCTTACTTATGCAAGACTATATTTACATATGATTGAGGCATCAGGAGGGTCTGATAACTGAACGGACCCCTATTTGTGCTTTGGCTGAAAGACCCCATTGTGCCTTGGTGGCGGCTGCCCTAAGCTTTAGTGCACATCCCTCAGCACGTAGCCCTGGATCTTAGAATGTGCTGGTCAAAGTCAACTCCTTGCTCTGGAAAACCAACAAGTTTCAGGCAGAGAGCGTCTCACAGGTGGTGCCCTTCTCACCACCAGCCAAGCGATTTCTTGGTGCTGATTGGAAAGTTTTTCTGATGAGCCATTCTGCCAAATGACTTTGATGGTCTGCTCAGGGAGCCTTGCAACAAGATCCACCCTCTCATTTTTCCTAATGGAGTTGAGGTCAAAGGTCTTTTTCTTTACAAATTTCTTCCATGAAGGACAGGTGACATAGAATTGTCCAACTACTTGGAGTGTTATGTTACAATGAGGCCAGGCTCATCCTTTGCAACACTGGGGATAACTAGAATCTCAGTACATAGTGACACTTGCTGAGGGTCTACACACAGCTTAATGCAGTCACACACAAAGGTGGCCATCAGGATGCGGTTGATGTTGGGTATGTTCTTCTCCTCCTTATCCAAGGGTACATGGTGTCCCTGCAAAAACAGGCCTACTTAGCCCTCTCGATGAAGTTGAAGATGGCTCAGATTCTGGGAATGGGCCAGACCCGTATCACATTCGAGAACAGATGAAGTGCCTCATACCTGATGACCAGGTTTTAACCTGCAATGCAGAGAAAGCAGTGCTCCCAGTTTCTGCCTCACCTTGGCAATATGCTCTTCCTGGGTTTTTATACACGCCCCAGTCCCTCCGAACCATATTTTCAACACCTTCAGGAATCTGTCCCGACGGTAAAGGGGATAAAGAATCAATTGGTCCAGTTCCCAAAGAGCATAGCCTCACTCTTGCTTCAGTTTGTGATGCTAAAAATCAAACAACACCAGGTTATAGTCCAACAGGTTTACTTGGAAGCACTAGCTTTCGGAGCGCTGCTCCTTCATCAGGTAGCTGAGAAACAGGATCATAACTTATGATGATCATGACACTTGTCGATTGTCAGAAAAAGCCATCTGGTTCACTGATGTCCTTTAGGGAAGGAAATCTGCCACCCTTACCTGGTCTGGCCTACAAGTGACGCCAGACCCACAGCAATGTGCTTGCTTCTTAACTATCCTCTGGGGAATTAGGGATGAGCAATCAATGCTGGTCCAGCGACACTCGCATTTCATGAATAAATAATTAAAAAAAGAAACTAGCTGAGGCAGACGTAAGATTTCGCTTTGGTGATGAGTGAGTAAGACTAGATTATCCAAGTATCTGAATAGCAAGTGCAGTTTAACCTATTGAAAACCAACGATATTAACAATGTGCTCCAAATGGTGGTAAATCCTGTCCCCTGCAGAACCAGTTAGTACACCAATTACTCTGACCAGATACTTCCATATGCAATGAAAAACATGTTCTCTGCTTCAGAATTTAACCAAGAAACTTAAAATCATTCATGCTTTTTTGGAACTCACTTTGTGCTCCCCAGCTCAAGTTGGAATGATACCTACACCAGCAGATATTGACACTCTGAATGCTGCTGGTGTTTGGAATGGCTTACATTGTTGCTGGTGTTTGGAAGCGCTGGCATTGACAGGAGTCAGAAGCTGGTTCAGAGGACAGGAACTAGGCACACCAGTTTTAAAACAAAAACAGAGTCCTTCAGTGGGAAATAAAAAGGCAGAGCAGTTTTTAAATAGCATGGGGTTTAAACACCTAAACGATGTTGTTGTACTTTATGTAAACTTACATTAACAGCATTTTCTCATGATTCACAGACTTTTAACAGAGTCTTTTCCAAATGAATCTGGGTTAACCAGGTCTGACAGCAACACAGCATTAAATCCAACACCTATTGTTTGTGGCTTTGTCACTGATGCCAAAATCTCATGTAAATGACTCCCTTTACAGCACTTACTTTGTTCTGTTCCTGAAGGACATAATAGATCACTGGTTCTGTATTATAGCTTGAACATTGAGGCACAGTTTGTTCCAAAATAATATTTAGCCAGTAGTTAATCACAAATAGAACCTGATGGATTTAGCTCACAGTCTGTTAGGCACTTCACCCGAATCCTTTCATGAAATGTTCCTTGTTCTAAAAACAAATCTCATTCTGAATATTTTCAGAGTTAAATATTATACATTCACTCAGCAGTTTTGCTGGCAATCTGTAATATTCACTTAGACACCAATTCAATAAGGGCTGCTTACCCTTTGGAGGTGGGGTACCAGGGCAAATAATTGGGCAAGTACAGAGATGGCCAAAGAAGAGCCATGCCAGCATGCTCGAAGTGCCAACTTTGGTTTTCTCTCTAGATGCTGCCAGACCTGCTGAGTTTCTCCAGCATTCTCTGAGCTTGTGTCAGATTTCCAGCGTCCGCAGTGTTTTGTTTTTACATAATTGGGCAGCTTGGCCCGGCAGAGATACTGGTCCTGTTCTCACCATCTCATAAAATAAATGCCAAGCGAGAAATTCCATGGGTGACTTTTCTTGATCCGTAAGCGATAAAGGCCTTCAGTCAGTGCTGAATTAATGATCACTTCACGGCCTCACCACCCTGGTTAGCTGTCCAGGCCAGCAGGATACTGTATCTGACTGGCTTCTCAACTCAAAAAACAAGGCAATCTCCCTGCCGGATGTGATGGGCTCCAGGCGGGGTGGGGGGTAGTTTCCATTCACCCCAATCTGGGGTCAATCAGATCCAGTGATGAGAGTTACTATAGAATCTCTACAATGTGGAAACAGGCTGTTTGGCCCAACAAATCCCCCACACTGACCCTCTGAAGAGTAACCCATCCAGACCCATTCCCCTACATTTACCCTGACTACTGCACCTAACCTACACATCCCTGAACACTGTGGGCAATTTAGCATGGCTAATTCATCTAACTTGCACATCTTTGGAGTGTGGGAGGAAACCAGAGCACCCGGAGGAGACCTGAGTGAAAGAGGGTGGCTGCTATAAGCCATTCCTCTCCCACTTTCTTCCAACTCAATGAGCTCTTTCTGCACAGCCTCTAAACCACGAGAAGGGAAAGAAAAAGACTTGCCGTAAGACCATAAAATATAGGAGCAGATTTAGGCCATTCAGCCCATGATATCTACTCCATTGTGGCTGATATGTTTTGCAACCCCATTCTCCTATCTTCTCCCCATAGCCTCTGATCTCCATACTAATTAAGAATCTGTCTTAAATACACTCAAAAACTTGGCCCCCACAGCCCTCTGTGCAATGAGTTCTACAGATTCACCACCTCTCGCTGAAGAAATTCCTCCCATCTCACGTTACCCTGAGGCTGTGCCCTGAGGTTCTACCTCAGGGAAGCATCTTCTCCACATTTACTCAATCCTTATCTCTCGGTATTCTGTAAGTTTTTGACCATATCATCCCTCTTTCCTCTGAATTCCATCTAGTATAGACCCAGAGTCAGCAACCGCTCCTGTTATAAGAAGCCCTTCTTATAAGGGATCATTTTTTCCGGACCCACTATAACACTAGCATGTCCTTTCTGAGATATGGGTCCCAAAACAACTCACAATACATAAATGTGGTCAGACCAGTGCCTTATCCAGCCTCAGCAGTGCATCTCTGCTTTTGTATTCTCGACCTCTCAAAGTGAATGCTAACATTGCATTTGCCTTCCTATGTGCCAAGTGAACCTGCATTTTAACCTTAAGAGAATCCTGAACCAGGACCACCAAGTTCAGATTTCTGAAGTCTTTCCCTGTTTAGAATATAGTACAAGCTCCTATTTTTCCTACCAAAGCGCATGCCTCACATTTTCCCACATTGTATTCTGTCTGCCACTTCTTTGCCACTCTCCGAGCCTGTTCAAGTCCTTCTGCAGCCTCCCCGCTTCCTCAACACTCCCTGTCCCTTCACCTATCTTTGTGTCATCTGCAAACTTCGCAACAATGCCCTCAGTTTCTTCATCCAGATCATTAATGTATAACATGAATAATTATGGGCTCAACACTGACTCCTATGGAACCCCATTAGTCACCGGCTGCTGTCCTGAAAAAGACCCCTTTATCTCCTGTCTCTGTCTTCTGCCAGTCAGCCAATCCTCTATCCATGCCATGTCCTTGCCCCTAATGCTATGGGCTTTCATCTTATTTAGCAGCCTTCTTGTCAAAGGCCTTATGAAAATCCAAATAGCTCATGTCTGCTGGCTCTCCTTTGTCTAGCTTTCTCATTACCTCCTCAAAGAATTCTAACAGACTTATCAGGCATGACCTCTGTTTGATGAAGCAGTGCTGATTCAACCCTATTTTGCTATGCATTTCCAAGTACTCCTCAATCGCATCCTTAATAATGGATTTTAAAATCTTCCCGATGAACAAGACACCCACCGATACCTCTCCAATCTCCTCAGCTATCTTGTTTGGAGCTCTGGGCTGTAGTCCATCTGGTCAGGGTAATCGATCCACTTTCAGACACTTAAACTTCCCCAGCACCTTCTCCTTAGTGATGGCCTCTGCATTTACTTCTGTCCCATGACTCTCTTGAAGCTCAGGTATGCTACTGGTGTTTTCCACTGTGAAACAGATGCAAAGTATCTATTGAGTTCTTAGTTCGTCTGCCATTTCTTTGCTCCCCATTACAATTTTTCCAGCCTCATTTTCCATTGGTCCAATGTCCACTCTTGCTTCTTTTTTATCTTGTATATATCTAAAAAAAACTCTTGCAATCTTCTTTTATATTACCGTCTAGCTTATTCTCATATTTCATCTTCTCCCCCATTGATTGCTTTTTTATCCTCTGTTGGTTTTTAAAAGGTTTCCCAATCCTCTGGCTCCCCACTGGTCTTCATCACATTGTATAATATTTGTTTCACTTTTACATAGGCCCTGACTTCCCTTGTCAGCCAAGTTTGCCTCATTGCCCCCTTGGCGTGTTTTGCCTTCTTTGGGATGAATTTCTGTTGTGCCTCCCAAATTATCCCCAGAAACACCTGCCATTGCTGCTCCACCATTTTCCCTGCTGGGCTCCCCTTCCAGTCAACTCTGGCCAGCTCCTCCCTCATGTCTTTGCAGTTACCTTTATCTATTATAAAACCATTGTATCTGATTTTGGCTTCTCCCTCTCAAACTGCACAGTGAGTTCTGTCATATTATGGTTACTGCCCTCCAGAGGTTCCTTCACGTTAACCTCCTTAATCAAGTCTACCTCATTATGCATCAGAGCTGAAAAATGTGTTGCTGGAAAAGCGCAGCAGGTCAGGCAGCATCCAAGGAGCAGGAGAATCGACGTTTCGGGCATAAGCCCTTCTTCAGGAATCTTCTTCAGCATTCCTGTCCTTATAAGAAAATTCAACCTGTCCTTATAAGAAAAATCCTTCATGTAAAAAGTCAATCAAGTGAACCTTCTCTGAGCTACCTGCATTGCTGGTATACTTTTAGGTAAGGGGACTAAAACTGGGTACAATCTCCAGATTGTACCCAAAACTGGGTACAATCTCCAGATTCATTTCAGTGAGTCAAACAAAAAAAACTTCAAGGGAAGAAATATAAAACAGACAGGAGTAGTTTCTTAAGGTATTTAAAAAGAAAACAGCAAGAGATGAGAGAGTTGGTCCTCGGTGAACTGGTTAAATTAATCATGAAAAGTAAGGCAGTGGTAGATGCATTGAACAGATAGTTTGCATCTGACGTAACTGGAGTGGTCACAAACATCACTGATTTAACTGTGAATCAGGAGACGAAAGGGAGGAGGGAGAATGGTCCAGGTGCTCCAGTTTCCTCCCACACTCCAAAGATGTGCGGGATTAGCCATGGGATTACAGGGGTAGGGTTTAGGTTGGGGAAGAGGCATGCTGTTCAGAGGGTTGGTGCAGACCCAATGGGCTAAATGGCCTCTTTCTGCGCTGTAGTGATTCTATGATTGCATAAGTTGACTGAGAAGCTTGGCAGTCAGCTGTTTATGAGGAGGTTGAAGATAAATCCGCTGAGCTTTCTCAGTGGTAGGGGAGTCACACTTTGCCTGCAAATCAGAGCAACTCAGTCAGTCCCGGTCTGGGAGTAATTGTAACTTTGGGTGACAGTGTACAACAAGCACTAACAGTGAATGCTGTTATGCATCTGTCCAATTCTGTCTTCGGTTGAAGTTCACTCTGACTAAGTTGCGATGTCTCTTCCAAATGCATTCGATGGTATTTTAAAAATCAGAGTTTGGTTTTAATGATACAGTTGCATGGGTATACCTAGAAAAAAGACTGGTTCAATATTATGTTTGCAGAATATTAAATGCAAAAGAGGGAAAACTGCAGAAATATGTATTGAAAATTGAGCGGATTGCTCTTGTGCTGAATTGTGTGAATGCATGTATTGAGACCAAGAACAGGAAGGCTGAAGGTCCTCTGAGGACCTACACCCTATTATTGTGAAATTTATTTTACAAGTCATGTGAAAAGTGTAAACTAGTGATGAACGTATCACCCACACATTATTCTTTCGATGTGTGGTTAGACTATGTGCAGAAACCTGATATAACTAATAATGTAAACTGTGTTCATACACTGCTGCCTAGATAACATCAAAACCACTCAGCTCAAATCCACTGCTAAGCTTGGCTATATGAGTAATGTGAAAATTGTGCTGTCCTGTGTTCATCCTCATTTCACTGCAGAGGGAAAGACTTAGTACTAATCCCATTTACAAGCACAGAATATTGTAAAATGCTTCCCTGACCACGAATGCAGGTGAACAGAAAAGTTGGGTGGAGGTTCAGAGTTCCTTGAAAGTGGAGTCGCAGGTGGACAGGATAGTGAAGGATGCATTTGGTACACATGCCTTTATTGGTCATTGCATTGAGTATAGGGGTTGGGAGGTCATGTTGCGGCTGAACAGGACATTGATTAGATCACTTTTGGAACACTGCATTCCATTCCTGTCTCCCTGCTAGAAGAAAAATGTTGTTAGACCTGAAAGGGCTTAAGAAATATTTACAAGGATGTTGCCTGCTTTGGAGAGTTTGAACTATAGGCAGAGGCTGAATAGGTTGGGGCCACTTCCTTTGACTGAGGGGTGACCTTATAGAGGTTTGCAAAAACATGAGGGGCATGGATAGAGTGAATAATCAAGGTCTTTTCCCCAGGGTAGGGGAGTCCAAACCTAAAGGCACAGGTTTAAGGTGAGAGGGGAAAAATCTAAAAGGGAACAAAGGAGCAACTTTTTCCTGCAGAGGGTAGTGTGTGTATGGAACGAGCTGCCAGGGGAAGTGATGGAGGCTGGTACAGCTTACAACATTCAAAAGACATCTGGACTGGTATATAATTTATATAGGGTTTAGAGGGATATGGGCCAAATGCTGGCAAATGGGACTCAGCATAGACAAATTAGACCGAAGGATTTGTTTCCATGGTGTATGTTTCTAATTTGAACATTGTTTGTCTTAAGATATTGCATTTCCCCAGTAATGTTGGTGTGGTATAGGTAGTGGTGTAGTGGTAATGTCATTTGGCATATGGGATTCCAGAGGCCCAGTTGATGGGTTCAAACATGACTTTAATTTTGATTAACAAATCTAGAATTGAAAGGTATTCTCAGTAATATTGACAATGAAACTATCCTTGACTGTCCTTGATAGCCGCATCCCGTGGGAAAATTTTAGATGTGTAGAAAAAAAACTGAACTGGAGCTGTAATGAAGTCATAGAGTCATAGAGATGTACAGCATGGAAACAGACCCTCCAGTCCAACTCATCCATGCCGATCAGGTATCTTAAATTAGTCCCATTTGCCAGCACTTGACCCATGTCCCTCTAAACTCTTCCTATTCATATACCCATCCAGATACCTTTGAAATGTTGTCATTGTACCAGCCTCCAACACTTCTTATGGCAGCTCATTCCATACACGCACCACCCTCTGCATAAAAAAGTTGTCCCTTAGGTCCCTTTAAAACTTTTCCCCTCTCACTTTAAACCTATGGCTTCTAGTTCTGGACTCCCCCTCTTCCATTCCCTTGTGGCTTTATAAACCTCTATAAGGTCACCCCTCAGCCTCCGCGCTCCAGGGAAAACAGCTCCAGCCTGTTCAGCCTCTCCCTATAGTTCAAAACCTCCAAACCTTGTAAATCTTTTCTGAACCCTTTCAAGTTTCACATGATCCTTCTGATACGAGAGACACCAGAACTGTTTAATCATCTTTGTCTGTGCAGGTGCATGAAGATGTCTGCTGTGAGAAGTGACCCTAGTTCTGAAGTTCAAGATGTCGAATCAGTCTGGATCGAGTTTAGAAACAGCAAGGTGCAGAAGCTTTAGTGAGAATTATTTATAGGCCACATATAATGTAAAACACTTTATAAGTGGGGAAATTAGAGGATAGTACAGTAATCATACACGACTTTAATTTATATACTGACTGGTCAAATTAATTAACACTGATGTTATGGAGAACGAATTCTTGGAATGTATGGAAGATGGCTTTCTAGAGCAGTACATTGTGTAACGATAAAGAGCTGTTTTATGATCTTGTTGAAATGGCAAGAGTAACCATAATATGATAGAATTTTACAATGTTTGAAAGTTATGTAGTTCAAACTGAAGTCTTTAAATCTTTAGAAAGGAAGTTATGAACAGCACAAAAAGTGTGTACATCATTTGTGCATTGTATAAGTATCAACTATTAGTAGCTGAATGGGTTAGACCTGAGCTGAGCATCATAATGTAGGTGGGTATTGCCTGGGTACCTATGATGGTGATAGTTAATGGATGCAAGAGAGGATGAGTTCTCCCAAGTCCCCCATTGCATCTAAATCTTTGCCATAAGAAACAAATGAGGAGGAACTTCCTCTCTCAGAGGGTCATGAAACTGGAATTTTTTTACCGCAAAGGGCTGCCGAGGTTGGTAGTTAGTTATTACATTACATTACAGTGTGGAAACAGGCCCTTCGGCCCAACAAGTCCACACCGACCCGCCGAAGCGCAACCCACCCATACCCCTACATTTACCCCTTACCTAACACTACGGGAAATTTAGCATAGCCAATTCACCTGACCTGCACATCTTTGTGACTGTGGGAGGAAACCGGAGCACCTGGAGGAAACCCACGGAGACACGGGGAGAACGTGCAAACTCAAACCGGGTCAGTCGCCTGAGGCGGGAATTGAACCCGGGTCTCCGGCACTGTGAGGCAGCAGTGCTAACCACTGTGCCACCGTGCTGCCCACCGTGCCGCCCAAGACTAAGATAGAGACACATTGGTAATTATTAAAGGAACACAGGGTAATGGGGAAAACAAAAGAAAATGGATTTGAGGGTTATCAGATCAGCCCTGATCTTATTGAGTGGTGGAGAAGACTCAATGGGCTGAATGGCATCCTTCTGCTCTACTGTCTTATGGTCAGGGCTCTGGCAAGCAGGATCCTCCTCTGTTGTCATGGCAATGATATAAATGGTTGAGGCCCCATCACTGATCCCTATGATGGTCCTTACATTGGGTGTTAGCCCCTATGGTCCCTTATCATCCTCCTCATCTTGACGATGTGTTGCGCGCTACCACGTTTTCAGCAGCCAGCTCCCACAGAAGTGCTGGATCGTGTAGAATGCAGCAGACCCCCACTTGAATGGGCCTGAGCCCCATTTTGAGGTCTGGGACTAAATGAGTGGGAGATTAGGTGAGTACAGTCCCTACATCAATGCAGCCAGCACTGAACCTCACGTCAACACTCAGTCAGGGCTCAGTGATCACCTGCATGAGTCGCAGGTTGGTGGAGATGTCAGCAGACAGGGTGGGGAAGGGAGAAAATGAGCATGAAAACTCTCTCCCTGTAATCCCCATTGTTTCAGAATGCAAAACAAATCAGGAATGGACAATAAATTCAATTCAACTCAATTCAATTCAAATTGAAAATACTCCCAGGTACCCTGTTCCACCTCGTTGTAACAAATACACCTGTCAATGTGTTTATATTAGGTCCATCATCACTGACAGCAATATCACTTAGAAAATCAGACAAAGGAAAATGAAACCACTTAAGCTTTCACAGCACACATAGCTGCTGGGAAATCGTGTGTTACCAGCTTTGCCACATTCCATCGCCTTTGGTAAGAGGAGTAATTATGTTTGAAATCCTTTGACATTGTCATCAATTTATAATAGGATTTCGGCAGCACGCCTTGAGGTAGAGAGGGCCCACAGTTGTGAAAGCATTATTAGGCTAACGAATGAGGATGATCTCAACAAAAGTGAACTTCAAACAAAGCTGAAGGTCATTCCTGATTGAGGTGCTGCCCTGAAAGCTTCTCACTAACACTTTGCTGATGTATTACCAGGTTCTGCTGACACAGAAACTACTTTGGAGCATGAGAACCCCACTTTGTCATAAATCATTTAACACCGGCTTGTGAAGAGGTTCCATAAGTGGAGATTTTCCACTTTCTGTGCCCCATCAATGGGAGGTGGTGGGGTCTTGGGAATGTTGTGGGCTGACCGATCCAGGCAAATTCCCTGGGGGAAAGGGGTTCAAATCCCTGGTGGAATTTAACAAATGGCAAAGCTGATCTCAGAAAAGCAGCCATGAGACAGCCATCAACTATTGTAAAAAAATTCCATCTGGTATCTTTTAGAGAAGGAAATCTGCCAGCTTTACCTGGTCTGGCCTAAATGTGATGCACACAGCAATGCAGCTAGCTCACCAATGCCCCCTGAATTGGTTTGATAGGCCATTCCGTTTGGATAGGCAACAAATGTTGGTCTTGCCTCCGATGCCAACATCTCATGAAAGGATATTTTTAAATCGTTATCGAAGCATCCTGAGAGTTTTCATGTTCCCAACCTGAGAGTTGTGACAGTGGAAGGAGAGAAGGAATAATAAATCCCAGGCAAGAGGTTCACGTTCTGATGTTTTGTGTCCAGAACACACGCCCAAAGAGATGTGCAACAGACATGAGACTCAGATGGTGACTACAATGCTTAGCCTGAAACATTCCAGCATTGAATGCCAGAGGAAGATGGTTATGTTGCCGTACATGACATTAGTTAGGCCACAGCTGGAGTACTGAGTGCAGTTACCATACTATCAGAAGGCTGTGATTGCATTGGAGGGGATGCAGAGAAGATTGGCCAGGATGTTGCCTGGGCCGGACAGATTCAGCTATGAAGAGAGACATAGAATCCCTACATGGCATATACAGGCCATTCAGCCCATCGAGTCCTTACTGACCCTCCAAAGAGCATCCCATCCAGACTCACCCCACCTCCCTATATTTTCCTTAGAGGAGTGAACACTGAGAGAGTTTTTGATTGAGAATACAAGATCCCAGGGAGTATTGATAAGGAGAAGCATTTTCCCTTAGAGTGCTCAATAACCAGGGAGCACAATTTTAAGGTAAGGAGAAGGAGGCTTTTGATGGGATTTGAGGAATTTTGTTTTCACCCAGAAGGTATCTAGAACTCATTACCTGAAAGGGTGGTAGAGGCAGAAACCATGAAGGCCTTTAAAAAGTATTTTGATGAGCACATGAAATGACATAGCAATGGGGCTTGAAAATGGGATTAGAACAGATCAAGATTTGATGACCAGCATTGGCACACTGGGTTGAAAGGCCACATTCCATGCTGTAAACATGTTATGATTCTCTCTGAGTTGTCTCAGCTCAGTATTTGGCATGCATGTAAACCACTAGCAGAGTCAGGAATTCGGCTTAGCTACTGTCTCTAACAGACTAGACAAGGTAGATGAAGGAAGGATGTTCCCAGGGACTAGGGAGCACGAAACCAAGGTCACCATCTCAGGATACAGGGTAGGCTATTAAGGGCTGAGATGAGGAGAAATGTCTTCAGTCAAGTGGGGGGAGCCTGTGGAATTCTCTGCCACATAAAGTGGCTGAGGCCAAAACATTGAATGTTTTCAAGAAAGGGTTAAATGTAATGGCTAGCACTGCTGCCTCACAGTGTCAGGGACCCGGGTTCGATTCCAACCTCGGGCGACTGTCTGTGTGGAGTTTGCACATCGTCCCCATCTGCGTCAGTTTCCTTCGGGTGCTCTGATTTCCTCCCACAATCCAAAGATGTGCAGGTCAGGTGAATTGGCCATGCTAAATCGCCCATAGTATCCAGGGATGTGTAGGTTAGGCAGGTGTAAAGTCAAAGTAATAAGGTAGGGGGATGGGTCTGGAAGGTTACTCTTCAGAGGGGTCAGTTTGGACTTGTTGGACCAAACAGCCTGTTTCCACACTGTAGGGATTCTTCAGGCTAAAGGGATGTCAGGGTATACAGAAAAAGCAGGAACAGGAGACTGAAATGGATGATCAGCCATGATCATATTGAATGGCAGAGCAGACCTGAAGGGCCAAATGGGCTACCCTTGCTCCTGTTTTCTTTATTCCTGTGTTTCTGCCTCTTTAGTATGAAGTGCAGTCTCACGCTCACAGGAACACCGTTTTGTTTAGGGGTAGTCTGGAATTCAGCCAGATAAGACTATTCAGCCAGTGAGCACACAGTATTGGTCAGTTTAGTGTCATACAGCACGGAAACAGACACTTAGGTCCAACCAGTCCAGGCTAACTATAATCCCAAAAGGGTTCCTGCTACTCCAGCTGTTAAGGCACTAGCAGGCAATCAGCATCGTGGCCCCACGGTAGAGATAAGCATAGTTGCCTGGTCTATCATGAACTACCAACACTTTGGAATAATGTGGATAGGCCCAGTCATGGTGGAAAATGACTGTTTCAAACACAGATTTTATTCCGAGCTTCCAGACAAGGTCGTCCCTCAAGGCATACCTAGCTTTGGAACTGAGTCATGTACACCAACCAACACTGATTATCCAGTGCGGTGTACCACTGCAATCCTGTCAATGCACTGCTCCTGGTACACTCCCTGGGTGGAGAAAGACATTTCACTTACCCTCAATAGTAAGAATGTGATGTGGGTGACATGCAGGGTGGGGCAGGGGCTAGAATTCCTGTTGAAATGCTATTGGCAGAGTGCAATACTCTTAAGATTCCCACTGCTGTTTGAAAGCAATTTCACCTCCAGGATTCTCCCACACAAATACTGGATTCCCAATCTCCCATTTAAGTGTTGGTTTCAAATGCTTTGGTGGGCATGTCATCTCAATTTTGTCACCCAGTCAAAGGGAACTCTTCCCCACCCACCCACCTTAGGGCTAAAGGATGATGGGAGAAAGCAGGAACAGGGAACAAAATTGGATGATCAGCCATGGTCTGATACAACAACTTACACAGCAGTGGGATCTGAGCTCTGGAACCCTCTACAGTCTGTTCCCCAGGACGCACACCAAGACAAGCATTGACTGTGCCTAGAGGACCATCAGTTGGGTAAAGGACACTCTTTGGTCTGCCCAAAACTTATTGGGCTTCCAGAGCAAGGTGTTGACCCTGACTGAATGTCGCAGACTGGCACATTCCAAGGTCCAGGACTATGCGCTGAGGGACGCACTAAAGCTCGGGGCAGCTGCTGCCACAGGGCAGTGGGGAATGACCACTGTCTGAGGTCTTTCTGCTGAAGTTAAATGGGGGTCCGTTCAGTTATCGGACCCTCCCAATGCCTCAATTATATGTCAATATAGTTTGACACAAGCAGGTTCCTTTAGTTTGTTTGTTGGATACAATCAAACTCCAACATTTGTTGGTTTTCTTCAGAACCGAACTGCTTCAGTGACTTTGTGTGTGTCTATTTTTGAATGTATGAATAAAATATATTTTTAAATTTAAAAAGCCTGAGCTCTGGAATAATGTTGTTTCAGGAAATGGTTGCAGCTTTTTAGCTACCCAGAAGAACTTGGAGATTTAACAGACCAATTCTGATGGAAATTGGGATTCCTCTTAAACCTGTGTTCACTCAGCCTTCCAGAGTTGGTATTTCCTGGATAATATAAGGCTTCTCTTAACTGTATAACAGCAGTATTGTGTCTACCACGTGCACAAGCAAAAGATTTACCAGGGGCCACATTAGAGCTGAAAAATGTGTTGCTGGAAAAGCGCAGCAGGTCAGGCAGCATCCAAGGAGCAGGAGAATCGCCTGAAGAAGGGCTTATGCCCGAAACGTCGATTCTCCTGCTCCTTGGATGCTGCCTGACCTGCTGCGCTTTTCCAGCAACACATTTTTCAGCTCTGATCTCCAGCATCTGCAGTCCTCACTTTCTCCCAGGAGCCACATTACCATATTATGAGTGGGTTTTTGTTTTAAATAAGCAGATTTTATTTTTAGAAGGAAGGAAACTGACCTTCAAGTGGTAAAGGGACAGCCATCATCCTGGCATCAATACGTAGTGGCCTGCGATCATTGGCTGAGAAGGTTCAGGAAGATGATTGACACAACGGAAATGGCCAGAATAGTGTATGTCAATAGGGTTTGGTCAGGAGAGGTGGGTAGGGGCAAGAGAAGGGAGATGAGCTACAATCTTGTTGAGGGAAGACCATGATTTTTCATCAACGTCAAATGAAGAACAAAAACAGTTGCCACCAAAGACGAGGAAAGACTACCATGAGAAACCACAAGGCATCTGGGACTTGGGGAGTGTACTGCTTCCACTCTACAGAACAGTGCCAGGACCATATGATTCTCATAGATCATATGCTTCCTTTCTTTGTGTAACTAACTACTGTACTATAATGTACCAAACTGTTGCTTCTTAAGAAACTCAACAAATCATCAGATGCTGGAGATTAGAGTCAAGAGTCTGATGCTGGAAAAACACAGCAGGTCAGGCAGCATCCGAGGATCAGGAGAATTGACGTTTCGGACAAAAGCCCTTCATCAGGAATGAGGGTGGGAGCCTTGGGGGTGGAGAGATAAATGGAAAAGGAATGGGGCTGGTGGGAAGGTAGCTGAGAGTGCAGTCCTCACTTTCACCTGGTTGAGATTAACCTCACTGTGAATCCCCTTCCAAGGATGCCTACCTTGAAGAAATGCTCCTCCTCTCTCCACAAAGATCTCAGTGAGTCCCTCTCTCACTGCAACCCCCAGCTTGGCTCTTCTGCCCTGAAGCTCTTACCCATCCTACCTGTCCATCTTCCTTCCCACCTGTTTGCTCCATCCTCCAATCTGACTTATCAGTATCAACTCCACTTTCCCTCCTGCTCCCCATTGCCGTTAATCCCACTTTTCATCAGAAACATATCTATTTCTTTCCTGAATCTGTTGATTGATTCTGCCTCCACTGCAGTCTGGGGCAGTGAGTTCCACAGATTCACAACCCTCTGAGAGAAGAAGTTTCTCCTCCTCTCAGTCTAGACCCTACCTCCTCACACTCTATATCTACGATCTCTTGGTTGAGACGGTCCCACAAAGGGAGCACCTATTCAATGTCCACCTTATCAGTCCCTTCAGCATTTTATATATCTCAATCAGAATTCCTATGAGTACAAAGCCAAGCTATTCAACTGATCCTCATATGATAAGTCTTTCACCCCTGGAATCAACCTGGTGAACCTCCTCTGAACTGTCCCCTATGTCACCATATCCTTCCTCAGGTGAGGAGACCAAAACTGAACACAATATTCCAGGTGTGCTCTCACCCACACCTTTTATAATTGTAACAACAATTCTTTACCTTTACAATCCGGTTCTTTTGCAGTAAATGCCAGGATTCAATATGCCTTGTTTATTATATGCTGCAACGGCACAACTACTTGCTGCAATTCATGCTTAAAGACACCCAGATCCTTCTGCATAGATGCACTTTGAATCTGCTTCCCATTTAAATGATAATTTCCCCTTTTGTTTTTCTGGCCAAAGTGGGTAACCTTGCCCTTATCCAAATTAAACTCCTTCTGTCAGGATCTGGCCCCATTCTCATAGCCCACTCTTGCTCCTTTTCCAATCACCCGAAGTCGCTGTCTTCCACCAAGGAAAGCAGTTTTGGCCTGTCAACTCTGACCCCAGCCTCCTCAGAATTCTGAACATCTCTCTCATGCCTTCACTTCCCTAAGGGGGACACCCCCAATCACTGTGATCTATTCTCTCAGCTGAAGTCAACCCATTTGATTCTCGGAAATCTTCTCTAAATTGAGATCTCGACCTACATTGCAGTTGTTCCAATTCTGTCAGCTTGGTATCAGATCTGTCAGTCAGGATCAGCAACCCTCTACCAAACATGGCAAGCTGCTGGTCAAACTCACCCCAATGCCAGGTAGGGCCTTATAGAATCCCTACTCTGTGGAAGCAGGCCATTCAGACCATCAGGACCACGCCAACCCTCCCACCAGCATCCACCCCTCCCCATTCCTATTACCCCACATTTCTTGTGGTTAACCCACCTGCACACTTTGAGCAATTTAGCATGGTCAATCCAACTAACCTGCACATCTTTGGAACTGTGGGAGCAACCCAGAGGGAACCCATGGGGGAAATGTGCAAACTCCACATAGACAGTTGCCCAAGGGTGGAACCGAACCCGGGTCCCTGGCACTGAGAGGCAGTGGTGTTAACTACTGAGCCACCTTGCCACCCAAAAGCAGAAGAGAATCTCTTGATTAGACTGTCCTTGTTGAGGTTATGTAAGATGCCAACAAGCAAATATCACATTGCTCAGTTTAAAATCTATCTTCTTTATTCATTCTTTCATGGGATGGGCCATCACTGTCCATCCCCCATTGCCCTGGAACTGGCGGCTGGCCAATCAATCCGATTCTGTAAGTCTGCAATCACACACAGGCCAGTCCAGGTACAAATGGTTGATTCCCCTCCTAAGGGGAAATCCAGACATTTTAATGATGATATTTCAAAGTTATAACCAAAGATTTGTCTCAATTAAATTTAATCAGTCTGACCTGCCATAGTCAGGTTTGAGCCCCTGTTTGGAGAGCATCAGTATAGGTGGCACAGTGGCTCAGTGGTTAGCACTGCTGGTTCACAGCACCAGGAATCTGGGTTTGATTCCAGCCATGGATGGCTGTCTGTGTGGAGTTCGCAGATTCTCCCCATGTCTGTGCTGGTTTCCTCCCACAATCCAAAGATGTGTAGGTCAGGTGAATTGGCCAAGGTAAATTGCCCCCCATAGTGTTCAAGGATATGTAGGTTAGGTGCGTTAGTCAGGGGAAATGTAGAGTAATAGGGTAGGGTAGGGGAATGAGTCTGGGTGGTTACTCTTCAGAGGATTGGTGTGGACTTGTTAGGCCATGTGGCCAGTTTCCACACTGTAGGGATTCTGTGATCTAGGCCTTAGAATTACTAATCTAGCAAAGTTACCACAGCACCACCTCCTCAAGGAAAGATTTGATTTTGAAGCAAAATAGGGCCTGCTTGGTGAAGCTAGCTGTCTGCAGCGAAGCTGGAACCAGATGATGGAGTGTAGCATCAGCAACTTAGGAGAGCAGAATCCCTAAGAAGGAGAGAGAACCACCAGGACATGAGCTGTCATTGAGGCAGCCCAGCAGGGGGCAGCGTTTGAGAAGGTTCTGGCCTTTGAAAGAGAGGAAATTGGAGTCTTTCACAAAGTGTTAAGATCTGGTGACACACAGTGTTACTAACACGGGAGGGGTTGCTGAGACATCTGTGGGGTTTCTTTTGATGACATTTGCTATAAGATGTGCCTGAGAGAATGTTTGACTGCAGCTTATCTGTTACCCATATTTACTTTGGGTTAATTCTAATTACAGTCAAAAGCAGCTAACATTATCAAAGACTCCTCCCACCCTGGTTATACTCTCTTTTACTAGGTATAAGATACAGAAGTGTTTGGAAACAGATTCAAGAACAGCTTCTTCCCCATTATAATCAGACTTTTGAATGGACCTGTCATATATTACAGCTGATCTTGCTCTGTACCTTCTCTGTATCTGTAACACTATATTCTGCATGTTATCTTGATATACTTATATACAGTATGATTTGGCTGGATGGCAGGCAAAGCAATACTTTTCACTATATCTCGGTATGTGACAATAATAAATCAAATAAAATCAAATTGTATTGTAGACTATAGCTAAATATACATATTATGGTTGTTTTATTGCTCTCAGTTGGTAAAGTATACTGTTTGATGAAGACCATGGTACCTATGGTTTGATTCTTTTCACAATTAACTGGGGTCTCACACTTTTTCGACTTTATATATATAAAAAAATGAGCAGGCTCCGAGCGAGACTATGCTATAAATTGGACAACCTGATCCAGGATCATGACAAAGCATTGAAAATTGCCCAGGAATATAACCTCCACTAGCTGTTAAAAAGGAAAGAAGGGAACAAATGATTTGGGTTGATCCTCAAGTACCAGAAGTACATCTAAATCACCACACAATCACCTGATGAAGGAGCAGCGCTCCGAAAGCTAGTGTGCTTCCAATTAAACCTGTTGGACTATAAGCTGGTGTTGTGTGATTTTTAACTTTGTACATCTAAATCAGTTCAAAAGAATACTTTGCTAATTCTTTCAGCAGACTAGCATCGCATATTCACAGGCAATTTCTTTTCTAAGCTGCATGGTCACAGAGTAATCTGAAAGTTCCTTTAAATGGCTCTACAGCAGGGCTACAGAAGAAAACTGAAAGTACCAACACTTTAAAAAGTACTAATACACTCAAAAAGAAACCAGAGGGAACTTTGGTCCAAACACTCTGGACAGCAGGCTGAGAGCTCACTAGAAACATGAGCAGCCACACAATCTCTGTGAACCAAGTGGTTGTATCTGTTCGATGGACATTGGAGAGCCCTCTATAACGACCTGCCTCTCAGAAGCCTGGTTATGAATATTGGAAGATGCTTTGTGGTCCTTTGTGGAGAGGTGCAAACTCAGCCATAACCATGAACTGACCGATGCACATCTAGAATGTCTGTCAGTGACACGTTAATCTCTCAATAATCATTCCCTGTCCTGGTCACAGCTTGCTGATGGTAGCTGGGCCCACAAGAGACAGTGAGGTCTGCAGATGCTGGAGATCAGAGCCGGAAATGTGTTGCTGGAAAAGCGCAGCAGGTCAGGCAGCATCCAAGGAGCAGGAGAATCGACGTTTCGGGCATGAGCCCTTCTTCAGGAGACAAGAGACAGCCTGACCTCCCAGTTACTACCCATTTCAATTCCCCTTTCCATTCCCTCTCCGACATGACCATCACCTCCTCCATTGCCGAAGTGAATCAGACCGTAAATTGGAGGATCAACACCTCATCTTCTTCCTGGGCAGCTTACAGCCCGGAAGACTCAACATTGAGTTCTCCAATTTAAAATAACCTCCTTTCTCATCCCCCTGATTCCCTTTCCAGCCCCTCCCCCTCCCTTCCATTCCAACCCTTCCTTCCAGCTACCAACCAAATTCATTCCTTCCATCAACCAACCAGGCCATTCTCTCCACCTGTGTTCACCTATCACTACCTCACCACTCCACTCCTCTCCCCACCCAAAATCCTCTCCCTATGCCCTCCTTGTCTGTAGCTCCCCTCACCTCCACCCCCAGTCCTGATCTTTACTATAGTCATGGAGAGGGACAGGAGCACACTGTATGGAAAAGTATTTAATTGAGGGAGGAATTACAATGCTATTAGGCTGGAACTGTGGGCATAAATTGGAGGGCAGATATTTTCGGGGAAATGCATGACAGGAATGTGGAGGTTGTTTAGGGAGCACTTGCTGATAGTGCTGGACAGGTTTGTCCCACTGGGGCAAGGAAGGGATGGTAGGTTGAAAGAACCTTGGGTGACAAGGGATTTGGACCATCTAGTCAAGAGGATGAAGGAAGCTTACTTACGGTTGAGGAAGCAAGGGTCAGACAGGGCTCCAGAGGGTTACAAAGTAGCCAGGAAGGAACTGAAGAATGGACTTAGGAGAGCTAGAAGGGGCCATGAAAAAGCCTTGGCAGGTAGGATTAAGGAAAACTCCCCAGGGGTTTTTCACTTACGTGAGGAACAAGAAGATGGCCAGAGTGAGGGTAGGGCTGATCAGGGATAGTGAAGGGAACTTGGGCCTGGAGTCGGAGGAGGTAGGGGAGATCCTAAATGATTGCTTCAGTAATCATGACCGAGAGGGAACTTGATGTTTCTGAGAACAGCGTGAAAGAGGTTGATGTGTTCGAACAGATTGATGTTAACAAGGAGGATGTGCTGGAAAGTTTGAAAATCCTGAAGACTGGGGGTTGGCTAATGTGGTGCCACTATTTAATAAAGGTGGTAAGGAAAAGCCAGGGAACTATAGACCGTAGAGCTTCACATTAGTGGTGGGCAACTTGTTGGAGGGAATTCTGAGGGACAGGATTTACATGTATTTGGAAAGGCAAGGACTGATTAGGGATAGTCAACATGGCTTTGTGTATGGGAAATCATGTCTCACAAACTTGATTGAGTTTTTTAAAGTTGGGGTGGCACGGTGGCTCAGTGGTTAGCACTGCTACCTCATAGCACCAGGGTCCCAGGTTCAATTTCAGCCTCAGGCGATTGGCTGTGCGGAGTTTGCACATTCTCCCCGTGTCTGCGTGGGTTTCCTCCGGGTGCTCCGGTTTCCTCCCACAGTCCAAAGATGTGTAGGTTAGGTGAATTGCCCATAGGGTTTGGTACATTAGTCAGAGGGAAATGTGGCTGGGTGGGTTAATCTTCGGAGGGTCGGTGTGGACTTGTTAGGCCAAAGGGCCTGTTTCCACACTGTAGGGAATCTAATCTATGTAACAAAGAGGATTGATGAGGGCAGAGCAGTAGACGTGATCTATATGGTCTTCAGTAAGACATTTGTTAAGGTGCCTCATGGTAGACTGGTTAGCAAGGTTAGATCTCATGGAATACAGGGAGAACTCGCCATTTGAATGCAAAACAGGACAAAGGTAGAAGACAGACGGTGATGATGGAGGGTTGCCTTTCAGACTGGAGGGCTGTGACCAGTGGAGTGCCACAAGGATCGGAGCTGGGTTCACTACTTTTCATCTTTAAATAAATGATCTGGATGTGAATATAGGAGATATAGTTTGTAAATTTGCAAATTATATCAAAATTGGAGGTGTAGTGGACAGCAAAGAAGGTTACCTCAGATTACAGTGGGATTTTGAACAGGTGAGCCAATGGGCCGAGGAGTGGCAGATGGAGTTTAATTTAGATAAATGTGAAGTGCTGCATTTGGAAAGGCAAATCAGGGCAGGACTTATACACTTAATGGTAAGGTCTTGGAGAATGTTGCTGAACAAAGAGATCTTGGAGTGCAGGTTCATAGTTCCATGAAAATGGAGTCGCAAGTGGATAGTGAAGAAGGCATTTGGTATGCTTTCCTTTATTGGTCACTGCATTGAGTACAGGAGTTGGGAGGTCATATTGTGGCTGTACAGGACATTGGTTAGGCCACTTCTGAAATATTACGTGCAATTCTGGTCTCCTTCCTATCGGAAGGATGTTGCGAAATTTGAAAGAGTTCAGAAAAGATATACAAGGACGTTGCCAGGGTGGGGGGAGTTTGAGCAATAGGGATAGGCTGAATAGGCTGGGATTGTTTTCCCTGGAACATCAGAGGCTGATGAGTGACCTTATAAAAGTTTATAAAATCATAAGGGACATGGATAGGGCCAATGCCCAAGGTTTTTCCCCTGGGGTTGGGCAAGTTCAGAACTAGAGGGTACAGGTTTAAGGTGAGAGGGGAAAGATTTAAAAGGGACCGAAGGGGCAACTTTTTCACACAGAAGGTAGTTCATGTATGAAAAGAGTTGCCAGAGGATGTGGTGGAGGCTGGTACAATTGCAACATTTAAAAGGCATCTGGATGGGTATATGAATAGGAAGGGTTTCGAGGGATACCTAATCTAATCCTGGCAAATGCGATTAGATTAGGTTGGGATATCTGGTTGCATGGATGAGTTGGACTGAGGAGTTTGTTTCCATGCTATATATCTTTATGACTCTATGACTCTATGAGGATAGATAAGACCCCATGCCAGACAGGAAAAAACCCTAGGTTACTACGGGAAGCGAGGGAAGAAATTGCTGCACCTTTGGCGGTGATCTTTGCGTCTTCACTGTCCACTGGGGTAATATCAAATGGTTGGAGGGGGGCAAATGCTATTCCCTTGTTTAAGAAAGGGAATAGGGATAACCCGGAGAATTACAGACCAGCCTTACCTTGGCGTGGGTAAATTACTGGAGAGGATTCTGAAAGACAGAATTAGTGATTATTTGTAAAAACATGATTTGATTTGTGATAGTCAGCAAAGCTTTTGGAGGGGCAGGCCATGCCTCACAAACCTTATTGAATTCTTTGAGGATGTGACAAAACACATTGAGGAAGGTAGAGCAGCGGATACGGTATACATGGCTTTTAGCAAGGCGTTTGATAAGGTTCCCCATGGTAGGCTCATTCAGTGAGTAAGGAGGCATGGGATACAGGGAAACCTGGCTGTCTGGATACAGAATTGATTGGCCCATAGAAGACATAGGGTGGTGGTAGATGGAAAGTATTCAGCCTAGAGCTCAGTGGCCAGTGGTGTTCTGCAGGGATTGGTCCTGGGACCTTTGCTCTTTGTGATTTTTATAAATGACTTGCATGAGGAAGAGGAAGGGTGGGTTAGTAAGTTTGCTGATGACACAAAGGTTGGTGGAGTTGTTGATAGTGTGGAGGGATGTTGTATGTTGCAATGGGACATTGACAGGATGCAGAACTAGACTGAGATGTGGCAGATGGAGTTCAACTTGGAACAGTGTGCAATCATTCATTTTGGAAGTTTGAATTTGAATGCAAATTACAGGGTTAAAGGCAAAATTCTTGACAATGTGGAAGAACAGAGGGATCTAGGGGTCCATGTACATAGATCCAAAGTACATACCCAGATTGATAGGTTGTTAAGAAGATCTATGGTGTGTTGGCTTTCATTCAGCAGGGGGATTGAGTTTAAGAGTTGTGAGGTTATACTGCAGCTCTATAGAACTCTGGTTAGACCAAACTTGGAATATTTTGTTCAGTTCTGGTCGCCTCAATACAGGAAGACTGTAGAAGCTTTAGAGAGGGTGCAGAAGAGACTTACGAAGATGCTGCTTGGACTGGAGGGCAAGCCTTATGAAGAAAGATTGAGGGAGCTTTTCTCGTGGATTGAAGGTAGATGAGTGTGATTTGATAGAGGTGTATAAGATAACGAGATGCCTGGATAGAATTAAAATTAGAATCCCTACAGTGTCAAAACAAGCCCTTCAATGCAACAAGCCCACACTGATCCTCCTAACAGTAACCCACCCAGACCCAAACCCCTACCCTATATTTACCCCGAACTAATGCATTTAACCTACGCATCCCTGAACACCATGGGCAATTTAGCATGGCCAATTCACCTAACTTGCACATCTTTGGATTGTAGGAGGAAACCAGAGCACCTGGAAGAAATCCATGCAGACACGGGGAGAATGTGCAAACTCCACACAGACAGTCCCGAGGCTGGATTCGAACCTGGGACCCTGCTGCTGTGAGGAAGCAGTGCTAGCCACTGTGCCACCCCTAGCTAGAGACCTCCTCCCAGGGTGGAAATTTCTATCACAAGGGGGCATATGTTTAAGGTAATTGGAGAAAGAGTGAGGGGAGAGGTCAGAAATAGGTTCTTTACACAGAGAGTGGTGGGTGTGTGGAATGCACTGTCAGCAGTGATAGTAGAGTCAGATACATTAGGGACTTTTAAGTGACTCTTAGCACATGGATGATAGTAAAGTAAGGGGTTTGTGAGTTAGTTTGATCCTAGACTAGGATAAATGTTTGGCACAGCATTGAGGGCCGAAGGGCCTGTACTGCGCTGTACTGCTCTATGTTCTAAGAAGGATTACACAGCAAAGGTTGACTTCTGCACCTTCTGATGCTGCCTGGCCTCCTGTTTTTCTATGATGGTAAATGCAAGGGCAGCATCATGTCCTAAAGTTGAAAAGTCTACCACCAGTCATAGCTTCTGCTTATACAATGAACGTGAATTTGTAAAACGTTGTGACACCGTGTGTCACTGTGCCTCAGTGTGTGTCACTATGTGTTACTGAGGAGTACTATCTGTTTCTGTGTGCTACAGTGTGTGACACTGCTCCTGTGTGGCACTACGTGTTACTGTGAGTGTAATACATTGGTACTGTGTGTTCTTGTATGTTCCTGTTTGTTACATTTTTTTTAATTTCAAAAATATACTTTATTCATAAAATTATTTGGATATTTTTACAATTGCTCATGCCATTCTTCTGCACACATTACATTGCTTTACATACAAACATTGAAATTTATTTTTCCTATATACAAGTCTGTACATTTATTATCCAGCTCTTCTGCTGAGGCGTCAGTAGAGCCCAAATGACTGTGCGGGCCCCCTGTTCTTCTTAGGCAGGCAGATGTTACACGGTGGTCTTTCCCCATCGCGCCTTGGCGGCAGCTGCCCCAAGCTTCAGCGCGTCCCTCAACACGTAGTCCTGGACCTTGGAATGTGCCAATCTGCAACATTCCGTCGGGGTCAACTCCTTCAGCTGGAAGATCAACAGGTTTCGGACCGCCCAGAGAGCGTCCTTCACCGAGTTGATGATCCTCCAGGCACAGTTGATGTTCGTCACGGTGTGCGTCCCGGAGAACAGGCCGTAGAGCACGGAGTCCCGCGTCACGGCGCTGCTCGGGACGAACCTCGACAAACACCACTGCATTCCTCTCCAGACTTCCTCTGCGTAGGCACATTCCAGAAGGAGGTCCCCTCCACAGCCGCTTCGAGGGCAGCGTGTGGTGCGGGAGAGAGTCCAGGCGTGCATAAAGGATCTCACAGGCAGAGCCCTTCTCACCACCAGCCAAGCCATGTCTTGGTGCTTGTTGGAAAGTTCTGGCGATGAGGCATTCTGCCAAATGGCTTTGACAGTCTGTCCAGGGAACCGCTCGATAGGATCTGCCCTCTCCTTTTCCCGAAGGGTCTCAAGGACACTACGCGCTGACCACTTCCTGATGGACTTGTGGTCAAAGGTGTTTTTCTTCATAAACTTCTCCACAAAGGACAGGTGATATACAACGGTACAACTACTCGGAGCGTTCCGCGGCAGCGAGGCCAGGCCCATCCTTTGCAACACCGGGGACAGATAGAACCTCAGTACGTAGTGACACTTGGTGTTTGCGTACCGGGGATCCACGCACAACTTGATGCAGCCGCACACAAAGGTGGCATCAGGGTGAGGGTGGCATTGGGTGTATTTTTTCCCCCGTTGCCCAGATCTTTATACATCGCGACCCTTAGGACCCGGTCCATTTTTGATCTCCATATAAATTGGAATATGGCCCAGGTGACTGCATCGGCACAGGTTCTGGGAATAGGCCAGATCTGTGCCACGTATAACAACAATGACAGTGCCTCACACCTGATGACCGGGTATTTTCCCGCGATGGAGAGCGACCGTAGCTTCCATCTGCCCAGTTTCTGCCTAACTTTGCTGATACGCTCCTCCCAAGACTTGGCGCATGCCCCAGCCCCCCCCCCGAACCAAATACCCAGCACCTTCAGGTGGTCGGTCCTGGCGATGAAGGGGATCGAGGATTGGTCGGCCCAGTTCCCGAAGAGCATGGCCTTGCTCTTGCCTCGGTTTACCTTGGCCCCAGAGGCCCGTTCGACTTGGTCACAGATGTACATGAGTCTGCGCACGGACAGCGGATCCGAGCAGAAAACGGCGACGTCATCCATGTACAGGGAGGCCTTAACCTGCAGGCCCCCGCTGCCAAGAATAGTCAGCCCTCTCAGGCTCGCATCCTTCCTGATGGACTCGGCAAATGGCTCTATGCAGCACAAAAACAAGGCAGGAGAGAGAGGGCAGCCCTGCCTGACTCCAGATCTGACTGGGAAGCTATCTGATTCCCACCCATTGATTGAGACTGCACTGACAATGTTGGTGTAGAGCAGTCTGATCCAATTGCAGATTCCTCCCCAAAGCCCATTTTGGAGAGAACATCTCTCATATACGTGTGTGATATCCCGTCAAAGGCTTTTGCCTAGTCCAGGCTGATCAGGCAGGTGTCCAACCCTCTGTCCTGTGTGTTATATTGTGTATTTGTTTATTACACTGTGTGATACACCATTCTGTGTGTCACCGTATGTAACTGTGTTTCCCCATCTCTCACAAACTCCCCTCACAGCCATGGTGAGCAGAAAGCAGCACACTACACAATTCTTCTCACATTCTCCTATTCCTAAACAAGTAAAAGCAAACAAAATGTTGTCACTTTCAATAATCTCGAGTTTGCCTGCTCCCTGAGCTGACTGATTATGAGTGAGTCTCTGAGTGAGCCCCTGAATCCCATTGTTTTCAGGTGCATTGTGCAAAAGAGGCTGTGCCCTTCAGCCTCAGGGAATGGATTACACATGACCCCACTCCCCATGTCTTTATACACAGCCGACCGACCACACTCATGAGTTTCAGTCTCATGATGCCTCAGGCAATCATTATGCAGCAATGTTATGACAGAGGCTGTGAAACCTTTCTCACCAAGCAGGTTAAACCAGTTCAGGGATAATAGGAAAACTTGCAGTCCTAAAATTGGTAATATTTATGTAAGTATTGGTAAATCATTGGGACTAGAGTTCTATTACTGGTCCCTTTGGCGTATAACCAGTAGCATGGTGGTTGAAGTTTCATATATATGTCCATCTAGCTGTCTGAATGAAGGGAAATGATTAATATATGTTGACATGTCTGTTATATTAGTGTTAATTGCTTTTGCGAATGTCAGAGTTAACTCTTTCATATCTCCGTGCCTGAGAATAGCACTAAACAGACAGCAATCCTAGAGTTAGATCTGGACAGGAAACCCTGGCAGACTATATGGCAGACATTCCCTCCCTAGCTGGGTCAGTGTAACCAGCTGCTTGATTTATATTGACCTTCCTGTGTGCATTCAGCTGAGTGAGGATTCATTTCATAATTGGTGGTTCCGCAACTTAAAACCTATCAGCCCACAGCCTGCTGTCTGCCCGTACCTATACTTTCCTTTCCGACTTCTAATGAATGCCATTAATCAGTTGCTGCCCCGTTATCATGTTTTTTCAAACAGTGAATGCATTCCTAAATTTTTCAATATACAATACAAAGACCAAGTCACACTCCATTGTTTCAGGAAATGTTTTTATGATATGTTGACTGATCTGTTACTATTTGAGATAATTTATAACCAGAGACATTTGAAAACACTTGAACAATATGTGGATTCCATTAGGATCCAATTAAGCTTCATCGGTAAATTGAAATATTGAAACACAAAAGTGCACAGTACAAAATCAGACCCATTGGCTTGAATTTTATCAAATGAAATTGGTTTGCAGCTGATAGTGGGTCAGGAAGCTGGTTGTCAGAGAATTAAGCTTTGGTGAGGTTCCTTCATTCAGCTCCAGTATGTTATGTTTAGTCTTTTATAGGGTGTGCGCCTCATTGCCAATCCAGTATTTGTTGTTCATTCCTAATTGTCCTAGAACTGAGTCTGTGAACAGTTTTGGTCCTCTATCTAAGGAAAGATATACTGGCATTGGAGGCAGTCCAGAGGAAGCTCACTCCATTTTTACCAAGCATGGAAGGATTGTCTTATGAGGCGAGATTGAGTAGGTTGGGCCTGTATCCATTGCAGTTTAGAAGAATGAGAGATGACTTTATTGAAACATACATAATTCTTAGAGATCTTCACAGGTTAGATGTGGAAATGATTTGGAGATGCCAATGTTGGACTGGTGGGCAAAGTTAAAAATCACACAACACAAGATTATAGCCAACAGCTTTATTTGGAAGCACTAGCTTTCAGAGCGCTGCTCCTTCATCAGGTGGCTGTGGAGTTTAAGATCGTAAGACACTGAATTGATATTAAAAGTTTACAGTTTGATGTAACTGAAATTATATATTGAAAAAGACCTGAATTGTTTGTTAAGTCTCTCATCTTTTAGAATGAACATGTTGGTTTCAGTTCTTTCATACATAAATCACAGAACTCAAGTGAGAATGTTGGGAAGGTTTTGTTGCCTTGTGGGAGAGTCTAGGACACGAGGACATAGTCTCAGAAAAAGGGGATGCACATTCAAGACAGAGATGGGGAGAAATTCTTCTCCCAGAGTGCAATGAATCTGTGAAATTCTTTACCACAGAGGGTTGTAGAGACTGGTTCATTATGTATATTTTAGGCTGAGTTATATGTATTTTTAATTAGTAAAAGAATCAGGGGTTGAGGGGAAAAGGCAGGAAAGTGGAGTTGAGGATTATCAAACCAGCCATGATCACATTGAATGGTGGAGCGGAATTGATGTGAATGGCTTATTTCTGCTTTTCTGTTTTATGGTCTTACTGTAAGTGATTTCCTAGGCCAGCTGGTTAAGAGTCAATCATATTTTTGTGGTTCAAGAGTCACATGTAGACCAGACCAGGTAGAGGTAGCAAATTTCCTTCTCTAATCCAGAGTAAATTTATTTTCTTTTGCCATAATCAATGATTGCACCATTATTAAATTCAATTCCATTCCCTGAATTAAGTAGCTAAATTTATTAATTGAATTAAACAAGTTGAACATGCAGATTAGATGTAATAGTTAGAAGTCTGAAGATGACACAAAACTAGATGGAAGTGTGATTTGTGAGGAAGATGCAAAGATGCTTCAAGACGATTTGGAGTTGCTACATAATGCCAAGATTTTGGCAGATGAATAATGTGGAAAAAAATGTGAGTTTATTCATTTTGATAGAACAAACAGAAATATGAGGCCCAAATCTTGCCTTGGAATTGCCACCTCCAACCCAAATAAGAAAGAAAAATGTTGAAAATAAACTGGAAATAGATTTTTAAATGGTAGGTGAGAATGGTAGCATTTACATCTGACTGAAGGATGGTTGGTAGGAATGGTGTCATTTACATCTCTGACTGTGGACTGAAGTCCAGAGAACCTTTCTTATTGGCACAGGTGAAGAACCATTTCCTGATGAAGGGCTTCTGCCCAAAACGTCGATTCTCCTGCTCCTTGGATGCTGCCTGACCTGCTGTGTTTTTCCAGCACCACACTCTCGACACAGGGGAAAAATCCCTTTGTAAGTTATATTCATCTTTCTACGATTTCCATTGCTGTGCCCTTATTGTAGGTTTCCTTCCATGTCAACATACTGGCTTTAGTCAAAAGCTGGCCCTGGATTTTATTGCTCTTAAAGGTTCCTATAAATGTAAAGTCAAATTCTTGAATGTAATCTGCAAAAGTCTCACTTGGCAACTGCTTCTTTTCACTGAATGAGACTCTGAGTGCAACCTCACTCTTAATTGTGCTGTATTTCTAGTCCAGAATCTCATTAACTTCAGAACAGAATGTACTGGGGCCTTCCCACCAACGTTGGTTAGACACTATATCTGAAGCATCTTTCCCACTGTGGTGGGAAAAATATTTACTTTATCCTCATCTCTGATTTTATTCACTTTCATCCATATGTATGATCTATGTTTTGAATTGCACTGGTCTCTCCTTGTGAGGGTTAAATTCCTCATTGTGCCCAAATGTGTTTTCACTGCTATTTAATTTCAATGACCTTCCATACTGACTCCATGTGTCTCTAAACACAACATTCATCAGAAACAGTCGTTAAACTACCCGATCATCTTCAAAACCAACTTTAGGAATTTCAAAAATGTGACAATCTTTGATGTGCAAAAGAAAATCCTATTCCATCCTCATCACCATTTTCTTTTGCACTGAATTGATGTACCCAACTGCAAGCAGCCATTATTGAATTAACTTCATTTACACCTCCCTGACAGAGAGGGCAGCAGAGAGAGCACCATATAAATGAGCAGATTTTGCAGTACAGAATACAAAATGTAGATCAGTATTTTCTGTGCAGGGTGAGACCTATGTAGGTTGGGAAATGGAAAAGGGACATGAGTTTCTAATTGCATCACACAATCCGGATCTGGTGCCTTACGTTCTCTATGCAATCTTTTATGAACATAGAGTCAAGAAGTAAGAGTAGACCACTCAGCCCTTTGAGCCTGCTACACCATTCAGTACAATTATAGCTGATCTGATTTTAATTTCCACTCTATATCCCGGCGTATCCTGATAATCTTTCATCCTTTTGGTAATCAAGAACTTATCTACCTCTGCCTTAAAAATATTTAAAGATTCTGAATCCACTGTCTTTTCAAGATGGAAATTCCCTGCAAGATTTAAAGATATCAGCTGTCTTAAAAAACCAATGATGCGGAAGTGCCGGTGTTGGATTGGGGTGGACAAAATCAGAGGTCACAGACATCAGGTTATAGTCCAACAGGTTTGTTTGAAATCACAAGCTTTTTGAGAGCTGCTTCTTTATTAGACTTCACCCGACGAAGGAGCAGCACTCCGAAAGTTATGGTTTCAAATAAGCCTATTGGACTAGAGCCTGATGTCATGTGACTTCTGACTTTTAAAAAATGATCCCTTATTTTTAAACTATGACCCCTAGTTCAAAAGAAACATCCTTTCAACATCCACCCAGTCAAGTCCCATCAAGTCCACACATCCATCTGATGAAGGAGCAGCACTCCGAAAGCTAGTGCTTCAAATTAAACCTGTTGGACTATAATCTAGTGTTGTGTGACTTTTAACTTTGTAAGTCCCATCAGGATCTTGTATGTGTCAATTACTCTTACTCTTACAATCTTTCCTCAAAAGACAAACTGGATATTTCAGCTATTAACCTAGTAAACCTTCTTTAAGTTGTTTTTAATGCATTAATGTCCTTCCTTAAGTTTAGCGACCAGTAGTATACACAGTACTCACCAATATCCTATATAACTGAGGCATAACCTCTTGCATCCAATTCCCCTTGCAATAAAACAAAGCATTTTTTTATTATTCAAAAACATTTTAAAATACACACTTCAAGTAGGTCAAGTTGCATCTCCTTTTTATTCATTACATTTTTACAATATCATACGGGTCCAATGATGAAGCACAACTTTAGGTTCATGTCATTGTATTTTGCATTAACATACCACTTACATCAATGTGTTGGCTAAAAGGGTCGCCAAGGAATAATCTGTACAAAGAAATCTGCAAAATTAACTATAAGGTTTCAAAACATACTCCAGAAGAATTCCAAACCAAACATAATGGTGCTGCAGGACTTCATAGCACTCAATTGAAATGTCAAACATCAGAATGATTTGCTTTGGTAGAGCTGGGAAAGCAATCATTGCCAACTGTTGCATATTTGGCATTGCTGTCACTCATCACCTGCACGTAATTCGCTATCACTGGCACGCTTGTGCGTCATTTCAGCTCAAAATGCTGAGGGGTGGGAAGGTGATATTGTGCTGACCTATTTATCATAATCCATTACAAGGTCACACCACCACAAGGAGGTTTTTGGTGGGAGGCAATTCTTATTTTTTTTGCCCTGAATGTGTCTGGTTAAAGTAGGTGACTCAGTAACTAAAGTGGAAGATTGGCAGACTCTCAAGTGAATGCATAGATGGAACGCCTGTGTGCCCTTATACTGGGAGAAACACAGGACCAGAATCAAGCTATAAAGCCCATGGGCTGCTAACAATTAGATTATTTCACCTTGATTTACCCTTCACTCATGCTGGACCCTTCACTAACCTAAGTCAATCAGACTACAGTGCCAACTTCTCCTAGGGAATTAGGGATGGCCAATAAATGCAAGCCCAGCCAGCATTGCTTGCATCCCCTGAATAAATTAAAACATAACTTACGCCGTAACATGTGATATTTCCAACACATAGAGATCAATCAACCTCAGTCTTGTATATGTATTTGACCCAGCATTCACAACCTTCGAGATTTCCTCCATATATAATGTGGAAAATATCTCACTTCTGGCTCTAGCTTTAAGACTGTGCTGCATATTTCTGGGTTCTCTCATTGCTCCCACACTACTCCAGGGAAGACATTGTCTGTACTTGTGCCCTATCCAATCACATGCCTGGAGGACCGTCAACTCAGGGAAAGACCTTCTTTGGTCTGCTGGATACTTGTTGGTCTTCCAGAACAAGGAGTTGGCCTTGACTGAGTGTTGCAGACGGGCACATTCCAAGGCCCAGGACTATGTGCTGAAGGACACTTTAATGCTTGGAGCAGCTGCCACCAAGGCATAGTGGGGAAAGACCACCTTCTAAGATGTTTCTGCCAATATATAATGGTGGTCTCTTCAGTTATTGGACCTTCCTGATGCTTCAACTATATGCAAATATAATCTTGTACAGTAAGGTAGAGTCACACTCCAACTTGTTTCACCATATGCCACCGTACAGAACTGAACTGCTTAAGTGACTACGTATTTACATAAAGATATTTTTATGATTAAAGTGATAGAGGAAGTATAACATCCAACTGAAAATACATAACACTTTTAATTGATTGCTTCACTATTTCATTTTTATCATGGTGTGTTCTACGACAGTGATACCTAATAGACAGGTCAAATTGTAGCTCTCAATGTACAGAATTTAATTGCTTTAAGTTATTATTGGAGTTGGCATTCAGGACTGATACAACCTCTTCAATGTTGTCTGTGCTTTGGAAACTTTGATCAGTTTATGTATTAAATCATCTTAATATAAAATGTTCAAATATTTTTGAAATTTAAAAAAAAATATTTTCAAAATCTTGGTTTGAGATTTAATTCATAACGATCCACTCCAATTTATTCAGCACAAAAAAAGCTGCATCGTTTCTTCTAAGGGCAATGGACTAAGGCTGGTGGTGCCCATCCCAACCGAGATGGCAGCAAGCTGGAGGTTGGCAGCAATGGATTAGATTAGATTACTTACAGTGTGGAAACAGGCCCTTCGGCCCAACAAGTCCACACCGACCCCGCCGAAGCGCAACCCACCCATACCCCTACATTTACCCCTTACCTAACACCACGGGCAATTTAGCATGGCCAATTCACCTGACCTGCACATTTTTGGACTGTGGGAGGAAACCGGAGCACCCGGAGGAAACCCACGCAGACACTGGGAGAATGTGCAAACTCCACACAGTCAGTCGCCTGAGTCGGGAATTGAACCCGGGTCTCTGGCGCTGTGAGGCAGCAGTGCTAACCACTGTGCCACCGTGCCGCACAATGGATTGTGCTGTTGCAGTATTCCCACAATTGCCCTTGACTCAGCTCAGCAGAGTGATGAAAATTAGCCTCATGATGCGAAGCATGCAATCTAATGCTTACATTACTTAAGTTAAAATATTGTAGCTTAAGCCTGTTTATTGCAACCATTGGGAGCATTGACTGTTTTCTTTCTTTCCCTGCCCTGAGGATTGTCAACAGGCAATAATAATCTGTGATTGTTTTGCAGTATGTTCCAGGAAAAGTATCAACGTACATTAACCATTGGCGCTGACCAGGGAACAAGTCAATGACAAAAGGAAACATCACTGGAGGAAGAATAACATCCAACTGAAAATACAAAACACTTTTAACTGATTGCTTCACTATTTCATTTTTATCATGGTGTGTTCTATGGCAGTGGTACCTAATAGACAGGACAAATTGTAGCTCTCAATGTACAGAATTTAACTGGTTTATGTTATTATTGGAGCTGGCATTCAGGACTGCAACAATGTGCCTCTTTAATGTTGTTTGTGCCTTGGAAAGTTCGATCAGTTTATGTATTCAAATCATCTTACCCAAAATGCTCTTGTTAGTGAGGTGGACAAAGGGACACAGAATTCATTTTGCTGTTCAACTCAATTTTATTAATAAAATATTCCTTATGGAAAACACCATGTGAGCATTTCCTAAATCCTGTAATATTTACTGTTCATCAGGCTCTATCCACCAGAGAAAGGATTTACCAGCAATGATTCATATGTTGAAGCTGAGTCATACAGTAATAGAGATTTACAGCGTGGATACAGACCCTTCGGTCCAACTCGTCCATGCCGACCAGATACCCCACCCTAATATAATCCCACCTGCCAGTGTTGGCCCAGATCCCTCCAAATCCTTCCTATCAATTCAGATGCCTTTTAAATGTTGCAATTGAAACAGCCTCCACTACTTCCTCTGTTAGCTCGTTCCATACACGCCCCACCCTCTGCGTGAAAACGTTGCCCCTCAGGTGCCTTTTATATCTTTCCACTTTCACCCTAAACCTTTGTCTTCTAGTTCTTGACTCCCCACCCCAGTTATCTATTTATCCTCTCCTTGCCCCTCATGATTTTGTAAACCTAGAGGCTGGTTAGCAAGGTTAGATCTCATGGAATACAGGGGGAACTAGCCACTTGGATACGGAGCTGGCTTGAAGGTAGAAGACAGAGGGTGGTGGTGGAGGGTTGTTTTTCAGACTGGAGGCCTGTGACCAGTGGAGTGCCACAAGGATCGGTGCTGGGTCCTCTACTTTTCATTATTTATATAAATAATTTGGATATGAACACAGGAGGTATAGTTAGTACGTTTGCACACGACACAAAATTGGAGGTGTAGTGGACAGCAAAGAAGGTTATCTCAGATTACACCATGATCTTGATCAGATGGGCCATTTGTCTGAGGAGTGGCAGATGGAGTTTAATTTAGATAAATGCAAAGGTGCTGCATTTTGCGAAAGCAAATCTTAGCAGGACTTATACATTTAATGGTAAGATCCTAGGGAGTGTTGCTGAACAAAGAGACCTTGGACTGCAGGTTCATAGCTCCGTGAAAGTAGAGGGCAGGTAGATAAGATAGTGAAGAAGGCGTTTGGTATACTTTGCTTTATTGGTCAGAGTATTGAGTACAGGAGTTGGGAGGTCATGTTGCGGCTATACAGGACATTGGTTAGGCCACTGTTGGTATATTATGTGCAGTTCTCATCTCCTTCCTATTGGAAAGATGTTGTGAAACTTGAAAGGGTTCAGAAAAGATTTACAAGGATATTGCCAGGGTTGGAGGATTTGAGCTATAAGGAGAGGCTGAATAGGCTGGGGCAGTTTTCCCTTGACCGTCGAAGGCTGAGGGGTGACCGTTGAAATCTCCTTCCTCTCTGATGTAGGGCTGGCTCTCTTCAATGAAGGTGAGACTTGCAACTCAGGCCAGACTTTCTCTCCTTCTCCCTCTCTCGCTCCAGTTGGCCGGAGCTCTCATACTGGGATACATCGAGTCTTTGCTGAGAGTCTTCGTTAAGGCGGTGACTTTCAGATATGGGTGCTCTTATCCCACTTCACCCCAGCCCTTCCAACATGTTACATGGCAGTGTGGTTGACGTTGTCTACATGGACTTTAGCAAGGCTTTCAACAGGGTTCCGTATGGTAGACTGGTTCGTAAGATTAGATTACATGGAATCCAAGGAGAGCTCGCCAATTGGAGACAGAATTGGATTGATGATATGAGACAGAGGGTAGTGTAGAGGCTTATTGTTGAGACTGGAGGCCTGTGACCAACCGCAAGGATCGGTGCTCGGTCCACGAGTTGTTCATTATTTATTGATGGTGTAGAGGTTAGTGAAGAAGATTAACTTTGAGTACAATGGGATCTTGATCAAATGAGCCAGTGGGCTGAGGAATGGCAGATGGAGTTTAATATAGATAAATGTGAGGTGTTATATTTTGGTAAGACAAAGCAGGGTAGGACTCACATAGTTAAGAATAGGGTCCTGGGGAGTATAGTCGAACACAGAAACCTAAGGGTACAAATAGATAGTTCCTTGAAAGTGACATCCCAGGTGGACAGGGTGATGACGAAGGTATTTGACATGCTTGCCTTCATCAATAAGAGATTGAGTACAGGAGTTTGGACATCATGTTAAAGCTGAGAAGGATATTGGTAAGGCATATATGGAGTACTGATACAATTCTGGTTGCCCTGCAACAGGAAGGATGTTATTAAACTGGAAAGGATATAAAAAGGATTTACAAGGATATTACTGAGACTGAAGGATTTGAGTTATAAGGAGATGCTGGTTAGGCTAGGACTTTTTTTCCCTGGAATGTAGGAGGCTGAGGGGTGACCTTATAGAGATTTATAAAATCCTGAGGGACATAGATAAGGTGAACAGCCAAGGAATTTTACCAGGGGTCAGGGAGTTCAAAACTAGAGGCATAGGTTGAAGAGGAGGGGGTAAAGATTTAAAATGGACTTCAAGAGCAACTTTTTCACACAGGTGCATATATGGAATGAGTTACCAGAGGGGGTGGGAGAGACAGGTACAATTTCAACACTTAAAATTAGTTTGGACAGTTACATGGATAGGAAAGGTTTAGAGGGATATTGACCAAATGCAGGCAAATGGGACGAGTACAGTTTAGGTCACCTGATCGGCATGGATGAGTTGGACTGAAGGGTCTGTTTCCGTGCTCTACGACTGAATGACTCATTGTCTTTGTCATTACTTTTGCTCAATCGTAATACCACTACATCTGATTCCAGCTTCTCCCTCTCAAACCGCAGGGTGCATTCGATCACATCATGGTCACTGCCCTGGGTTCCTTCACCTTAGACTCCCTAATCAAGTCTGCCTCATTACACATCATCGAATCCAGAATTGCCTGCCCCCTAGTGGGCTCTAGCACGAGTTACTCTGAAAAACCATCTTGTTGGCGTTCCACAAATTCCTCTTCTTGAGATCTGCTACTAACCTGATTTTCCCAGTCCACCTGCATATTGAAGTCTCCCATGATTATTGTAATTGGGCTTTCTTACATTCCTTTCCTGGCTCCTGATTTATTTTCTTCCCCACATCCTGACTACTGCTAGGCGGCCTGTACACAACTCCCAATAGGCTTTGTGGTTCCTCAACTCTACCCACACAGAGTCTATATCATTTTCTGACTCTGTATCACTGTCAATTTAATTTAATTTCTTATGAACGAGGCAACCCCACTCCCTCTGCCCATCTGCCTGTCCTTTCGCAAGGATATGTATCGTTTAATATTTTGTTCCCAGCCCTGATCCTATGCAATCACATCTCTGCAATACGCTCAACATCGTACCTGCCAATTTCAATCGTGTTACAAGCTCATATACTGTGTGCATGTAAATACAACACCCTCAGTCCTGCATTTACTGTCTCTGCTTCTCATGGTTGTTCCCTTATCTGCTGTGGCTGAAGTTAGATTCTTGACCCTTTCCACATTATCTCTCTATTACTTGTTCCGGAAACTTTAATAGCCTCTCCTGAGCCCTCCCCCTCTTTTAACTAGTTTAAAGCATGTTGTGTTTCTTAAAGGAACATGACTTGTAATAGTGAGGAAGTATGAATCTAGAAAATGGTTAATATCGTGTGGGACATTTTCATCATTCTCCAGCAATGTCATTGCCACAACCTAATGATCATCGATATGGTTCATGATCACAAGTCATGTGCAACAGCTTCTTAAATTCTTCAGAGTGTTACAAATATATGAACATACAATAAGATCACAGCCAATCTGCTTGTGTTTCGAATTACACGCTTCCTCCCCCCGATAACTGTGATTCCCTTGCCAGATAGGAATCTATTTACATCCACCTTAAAATATTCAATGACTCCACTTTCTTTGCCATCCGAGGAGGGAGTTCCGCAGAGAAAGAAACTTTCCTCATCTTGCTCCTAAACAAATGACTGCTAATTTTAAGACAGCACCCCCTGGTACTGGGCTAACACACAAGAAGAAACATCCCTTTCCACATCCATCCTAGAGTCATAGAGATGTACAGCAGGGAAACAGACCCTTCAGTCCAACCTGCCCATGCTGACCAGATATCTCAATCCAATCAAGTCCCATCTGCCAGCACCCAGTCCATATCCCTCCAAATCCTTCCTATTCATATACCCATCCAAATGCCTTTTAAATGTCGCAATTGTACCAGCCTCCACCACTTCCTCTGGCAGCTTATTCCATACATGTACCACCCTTTGCGTGAAAACATTGCCCCGTAGGTCTCTTTTATATCTTTCCCCTCTCACCCTAAACCTATGCCCTCTAGTTCTGGAATACCCCATCCCAGGGAAAAGACTTTATCTATTTATCCTATCCATACCCCTCATGATTTTATAAACCTCTATAAGGTCACTCCTCAGCCTCCTCAATCCAGGGAAAACAGCCCCAGCCTGTTCAGCCTCTTGTATAGCTCAAATCCCTCAACCCTGGCAACATCCTTGTAAATCTTTTTTGAAACCTTTCAAGTTTCACAACATCTTTCCAATAGGAACTTATTTGAATTCAACTCCATCTGCCACTTCTCAGCCCATTGGCCCATCTGATCAAGATCCTGTTGTTATCTGAGGTAAACTTCTTTGCTGTCCACTACACCTCCAATTTTGTTGCATTTACATCCTTCCATAAACAAGGAGAATGAAACTGGCCACAGAGCATGAGACATCGTCTTATCAAGGTCTTTGATGACTGAAGCATATTTAAAAAAAAGAAAGAACTACAGATGCTGGAAATCTGAAACACAAACAGAAAATGCTGGAGAAACTCAGCAGTTTTGGCAGCATCTGTGGAGAGAGAAAGCAGAGTTAAGGTTTCAAGTGCAGCAGCTCTTCTTCAGAATGTTTATTGACCTCCTCCCCACTCCCCCCGATAAAGTTGGTCAAAATCAGGATGTGAGGAGAGGGCAGAAGAAAGAATGGAGTTAGTGAGTAATTTTATTCACCCCTCTTGTCAGCTTCTGTCAGGCTAGGGGGGCACAATGGTAAGCACTACTGTCTCACAGTACCAGAGAACTGAGTTCAATTCCATCCTTGTCTGTGTGGAGTTTGTACATTCTCCCCAGTGACTGCGTGGGTTTCCTCTGGGTGCTTTCCTCCCACACTTCAAAGATGTGCAGGTTAGGTGGGTTGGCCATACTAAATTGCACTTAGTATCCAGGGATGTGCAGTCACGGGATATACAGGGTTATAGGGTGTGGGTCTGGATGGCTTGCTGTTAGGAGAGTCAGTGTGGTCTTGATGGTCTGAATGATCTGCTTCCTAACTATCGGGATTCTATGAGATATCTAAAATCAAGACCTTTGGCATATCTGTTCACTGTTCATTTGCTGCCTGAGTGTCTCTCTCCAGGTTTTTAGTTTCAGGGTCCCAACAACAGCAGTCTGCTGTTTTATATAAACCTGACCCTTCTTTCATCTCTGTTCAGTATCTAATAGCAGAGTGCACTCATATATTCACAACTTATCCACCCACTGCCGACTTCTCAGGCATGACTCAGGGGCCTCTCCACAGCTGTGATTCTTGGACTGATTCCGAGGTTCCCATTATCACAGTTTCTGATGGAGATTAATCACAGTCAAAGGTCCAAAACACTTCTCCCGTTTCCATCGACACATTGTCAAGGTTCTGGCATAGGCTCATCACCCACACATTTTATTGACATTAAATTCAAGGCATCAATGGGCATCAGAACTAGAATTTTTTACTCCCTGGGCTGCCTGTCCTCCGAAACTTCACTCCCCTACACATCCACTGACTGATAAAAGCCCACAAGGTGGTTGAGACTATCTCTGTAACATCTCACTTCCCCTCTTCACGATGACATGCTCCACACATCCACCTCGGAGCCACACTCTTGAAGGAAATCTCCCAGGAGAGATCGTCTGGATCAAGGAATGGAAACCGTCGGATGGCATTGCCCTGTTTCTTCAGACATACCCCATCTGTCTGACAGCAGGTTTTGACCTGTCACAGCAAGAGTGGTCCTTGGGAAGCTGGTTTGAAGACAGGGAGGGCTCCTGCACAGTTAGGAGCAGGCATGGGGTTCGGAGCTTTGGGGGGAAATGAAGGAGGTGAGGGTTGGGTTATATTCCAGCAAACTGGGACCAGCCTACCAAGCTTAGTTTCACCTCACCCACACCAACAGCAATGCAGATGAAGCAGGTGACCAATCATGCCACTCATCCCATTACCAATCCCATGCCAATCATCCCACTACAGGAGATGGAGTTGATTTTGCGTAAGAGGCTGCTTAGCTCAAATTTAGGACAAGATTTTGTGTGGATTGGGGATCCTGAGTCTTTGGTCAAATGTATTCCTGTACTGGCTGGTACAGTCTCCAAACTGTAGTAGTACCTGCATGTGGTCAATTGCGAATAAAGTGCATGCTCACTCTCCAACTGAGAAGTGCAGGCAGACTCTCACGGGAATAAGAGGGGATCTCATCGAGGATGTAGGGTTCTTGAGGTGCTTGACGTCTGTTATAGACCAGACCAAAGCACCTCAAAATACATTAAGAAGATACAATAAACCATAACATTTTCTTAATTTAAAGGCAAGTATAAGGAGTTGTGTTCCAAATGCAATACAATTGGTCAAACTACTCAACATCAAGGAAAACACTTTTTATTCAAATGCAATAGATAAAATACAAAAGGAAAAATAAAGAAAAGAATTGGATTCGCTGTGACCTTATAAAAATGCTTAACAAAATAATAGATACAGTAAACATTACTAATTAACTGTTCTCCAGTCGAGTGACATCCCATAAACACACTCTTGACAAAAGCAAAGTCAATAAAGTAGATTGTCTCACTTGCAATTCAGACTTCCCTGGGACCCAATGGATTTGGGATTGACAGTCAGATCCCTGGCACATGGTACCCATCTCTGCCAGGATCCAGTATCAGATTCTCCCACTTCCCTGTCTGGGTTTGGACCACCATGATCCAAACATCCCGTTTTCCAAATTGCACAGCCCTCTTCCCCATCGCTGGTGGAACCCCGACTATATCAATCTTAAAGTCATCTCCTGATCGCAGTGTGCCAATAAAATTGTGCAATCTTCATTCGTATACCTCTGTTTGGGACCCAGACAAATACTCAAACCATCACAATATGGAGAAATAGCAGGCTGCCTTGCACCTATGGGGGTGACTCCTGTGGTCAAAAGTGGAGAAATGAAAGGACAGAGAGTTCTTCCAGAGGTCACACATCACAGTACACCCCAGATCCACTCAGTTCATCAGGCAAAAGCAATTGAAATGGAAAACAGAGGCAAAGCCATTACTGAGGAATAGCTCAGGAGTAAATGAGTAATTTGTAGTAGACGGAATTGCTAGCCTAATTGAGGCCAGTGGTCTGAGGCTGATTAGATTTCTTCTTGACAGTCTACAGGCATGGCTCCTCCTTCCCAAGGCATTGGCTGCATGGCAGATACTGAGAGACAACCTCTGACAGGCAGACCGGAGAGCACTGTTTTTCCAGGTCCCCCACCTTCCTGGCTATGGCTCCAGTTAGCGCTGTCCTAAGGAGGTGCAGCCATTTTTTCATTTCAAATCTTTCGACATTGCAGATTGAGAGACTGCCTCAAACCTTTCCAATCTCAATGGGGACTGCAGGTGCAGTTTTTCTACCCTCCCTACAGGGCCTTTGGTGGCTCCTTCAGCTTTGGACCACTGGACCATGAGAAATAGGAACAGTAGTAGACCATTAGACCCCTCAAGCCAGTTCCACCATTCAACAGAACCATGGCTGATCTGACATTCGTCATGTCCACTTGATTCCCCAAATAATCTATTTATCTCAGCCTGAAATGTACACAAGGACTTGTCCCCAACACCGCTCTGGGGCAAGTGTTCCCAAAATTCACACAACTCTCATCGTCTTAGTCGTAAATTGCGCCCCCTTTACTCTGAGACAATGCCCCTCTGATCCTGGACCCTCCCATGAGGGGAAATACTATTTCTGTATTTCCCATGCGTGATGATACTATGGCTTTAAGAGGTGTGTTTTGTGCAAGACATTTTGAAGGGATGTTTTAGAACATAGAACATTACAGCACAGTACAGGCCCTTCAGCCCTCGATGACCTGTGAAACCAATCTGAAGCCCATGTAACCTACACTATTCCATTATCATCCATATGCCAATCCAATGACCATTTAAATGCCCTTAAAGTTGACGGGTCTGCTACTGTTGCAGGCAGTGCGTTCCACACCCCTACTACTCTCTAAGTAAAGAAACTACCTCTGACATCTGTCCTATATCTATCACCCCTCAACTTTAAGCTATGTCTCCTCATGCTAGCCATTGCCATCCGAGGAAAAGGGATCTCACTGTCCACCCTATCTAACCCTCTGATTATCTTATATGTTTCAATTCAGTTACCTCTCAACTTCGTTCTCTCTAACAAAAACAGTCTCAGTTCCCTCAGCCTTTCCTCCTTCCTTCCTTCCTTCCATACTCAGTGAAAAAGACTATAACTTGAGTACTTTTTAAAGATACTTTTTATTCTTGTTCAGGATTTGGTGTAATGTGAGCACTTTTTAAAACTCTGCATTCCTATGCTAGAATTTTTTTACTCGTTCAATTCTGTAACAAATGCTTAAATATTCTGTACCAAGGTACCCTGTACATAAGATGGCACCCAAAGTGAAGACATTACCAACTTTTCACTGCACTCACTCACTGTATGTGACAATCAAGGCTACTCTATTCTATTCCATTCTATTTGATTCCATTTTATTCTATTCTATCCTAGTATTATTGTCATGGTAATGGGCTTTACAGATGTTGCACAAACTGGACGATTTTATTTAAAATAAGCTGCTTTTATATTAAATATAGGAACACACCATTTGGTGCACTTAGTCTGCGCTTCACTCAATCCTCCATCTGTCCTTTCTCCTGTAAATCTACCATTATGAGCCTCGGTCCCCATCCACCGCATACATCTGTCCAGCTCCCTCTTATTGTTGGAAACGAAAACATAAAAAGCTAGAGGCACGTAGCAGGTAAGACAGCACCAGTGGAAACAAACGAGACATGTTCGTGTTCTGGCTTCAATAGAATTACTCGTGCCACAGATTCCCAGCACAAGGTTATTCGCACAGCTGACCACAACACGATAACAAATCTCAGGATTTATGAGGGCTGGGGCCTGGGAAGACCTGCAGTTACTTGTATCCTGAACAAATCCGGCAAGTATACCCTGGAGTTGCCCAGAGAGCTTTCCTCTAAAAGTTGGTTCAAAAACAGCTTTAGACTCAAAATGGAAAGCATCAGAGTGCAATAAAGAAATTATATCATTTGATTTGCTATATTATTGTCACATTTACTGAGATACACTGAATAGTATGGTTTTGCGTGCTATCCAGATACATCATGCCTTACGTAAGTACATCAGGGTAATGGAACATAACGCAGAATGGAGCATTACAGTTACAGAGAATGTGCAGAGAAAGATCAGCCCAAAATATATCAGGGGTCTTTTCATGGGCAGCACAGTGGTTATGGGTGGCACTGTGGCTTTGTGGTTAGCACTGCTGCCTCGCTGCACCGGGGTCCCAGGTCCGTTTCCAGCCTTGGGTGACTGTCTGTATGAAGTTTGCACAATTTTCTCGTGTCTGCATGGGTTTCCTCTGGGTGCTCTGGCTTCCTCTCACAATCCAAAGATGTGCAGGTTAGGTGAATTGGCTAACTAAATTTCCTATAGCATTCAGGGATGCATAGGTAAGGTGCATTAGTCAGGGGTAAATATAGGTTGTAGGGCATAGGCAATGCGTTTGGGTGGGTAACTGTTTTGAGGATTGGTGTGGACTTGTTGGGCCGAATGGCTTGTTGCCACACTGTAGGAATTTTATGATAAGTCTGATAACAGCAAGGAAGATGCTGTTCTTGAATCTATTGGTACATGTTTTCAAACTTTCGTATCTTCTGCCTGTTGGAAGAGAGTATGACCAGGGTGGAAGGGATCTTTGGTTATGTTGGCTGCTTTCCCAAGGCAGTGGGAAGTATCGAAGGAGTCATTGTTAGGAAGGCAGCTTTCCGTGATGGACTGGGTTGTGTTGACAGCTCTCTGTAATTTCTTGTGGTCTTGAGCAGAGTAGTTGTTGTACTGAGCTATGATGCATCCAGATAGGATGCTATCTACGGTGCATCTATAAAAATTGGTAGGAATCTTTGTGGACATGCTGACTTTCTAAAGAAGTAGAAGTGACGGTGTGCTTTCTTGACTCTAGTCAGTCAAGCACATGCCAAAATTGGTAACTTTTCTCCCCTCTAAATTGTAAAGATAAGACTGAGATGGCGAATTGTTTGGAAAAAAGATTTATTTTAATGATATCGGATGTTAATGCAAGGTGCTGTATTAAACTCAGTCTTTCCCATTATCTCAATAATGGGTCTTAAGCACAGGCAACAGATAACATCCGCACTTGTCCAGTGCTATTGGTACTGAGTAGCATTTTTGTTTAGTTGACATCAATTCCTGTCTATGTATAGACTAGTGGTCAAATGTAATGTTTATTGAAATGTTTTTGAATGGATTGAAATGTTTCTCTGGCTGACAACGTGCATTTAAGCTGTCCTGGGAAGATGTCCATTCCAGCAAAAAAACAATGGATTTGAATCTGCCATGTCATTCATTCAAACAAGCACTTGCTATTTGAGGAACAAATGCTCGCAGGTACCCTAAGAGTAATTGGAAGTTGGGTGAGATCACAGACTTTTCTACAAAATCTTTTTCAGGCTGTCATTAGGCTGTTTGCTAGCTCTCGGAGATAGATGTTTGAGTCCTGCTTTTGGGGCAGCATAGTGCCAATCAGGATCAAGGAAACTAGTGCCAACTGGCACATCTATTTCCTGAAGTCTTTCCTGATGTCAGGCTATTTCACCAGGGATATACTAATGGATTTGATGGGATCTCTTGGCCACAGGTCCCATCAAGTGACCAAGCGGTCCCCTTAAATCCATTACAACAGACACCCAACATTGCTCTCCAGCTTGTTGCTAAAGGGCAGAGTATGAAACTGAAGAGTAGACCTCAAAGCAGGTCCTGGAGTAGAGGGACCTGGGAATACATGTTGTTGCAACTGAGAGGAGTGGAGTGGTGGAGAATGTTGGAAGGCTGCACCCACTCCGTTTTAATCCCAAACCCCTGTCGGACAAAATAATGGCCACTCACTCCACTATATCAGCATGAGACAGGGATACAATAGGGGAGTTCTGCTGTCTGAGTCACCAGTGAGGAGGTCACCTATAGATACAGGTTCCAGTGCCTGGACTGGGTGAGCAACCCATAACCCCTTCCTACAAGGCTCTTTCTCATACTGGTGTCAGCTATGCCCTCCATTCCAATGTGGAACTGACTCAGAACTGCTTCTGTTCACTATTACAATGAAGACACTGTCAGCAAGCACGTAAACTCTTCTCTAATGGCGAGATCCATCAAGGGAATGAAGACATTCTCTAATTCAAAATTGCTCTTTTCTGATCTGAAATTACAACTTTAAGATGGCAGTCACAGCTCTGATTAAACCAAGGTCCAGGTTGAATAGGCCTAACATCGTTTTCACAGCTACAGCTAGTAATTGGTTGACAGAAACACTGTCTCCATGCCTATTAGAAGAGTTCCTCCATAAAACAAGGCTATGCCAAGGTAAATATTTTCTAATCAACATGTTTAGACATGTTATTATACACCTCTGGAAGTGTAGCACTTGAATCCAGGCACCTTGTCGTAGCTAATGTAAGAATAGTGTCCTAGGCCCAACCATCTTCAGTTGCTTCATCAATGACCTTCCCTCCATCATAAGGTCAGAAGTGGCAATGTACAATGTTCAGCACCATTTGTGACTCCTCAGATACTGAAGCAGTCCATGTCCAAATGCAGAAAACCTGGACAATATCCAGGTTTGATCTACTAGGTGACAAGCAATACTTATGCTGCACAAGTATCATGCAACGACCATCCCTCACAAGAAATAATCTAACAATTGCCCTTTGATATTCAATGGCATTGCCATCATTGAGTTCCACATTTGGTAGCATGGTGGCTCAGTGGTTAGCACTGCTGCCTCACAGCGCCAGGGACCCAGGTTCGATTCCAGCCTCAAGCAAATGTCTGTGTGGAGTTTGCACATTCTCCCCGTGTCTGTTAGGGTTTCCTCTGGGTGCTCTGGTTTCCTCCCACAGTCCAAAGATGTGCAGGTTAGGTGAATTGGCCATGGTAAATTGCCCATAGTGTTAGATGTTAGTCAGAGGGAAACGGGTCTGGGTGGGTTACTCTTTGGAGGGTCGGTGTGGACTGGTTGGGCTGAAGGGCCTGTTTCCACACTGTAGGGAATCTAATCTAATCAGTCTAATCATTATCAGCATCCTGGGTGTTCCCATTAACCAGACGCTGAGCTTGACTCACCAAACAAGAGCAGATCAGAGATTTGGAATCCTGTAGCGAGTAACTCACCTCCTGACTCCCCAAAACCTGTTCACGATCGAGGCACAAGTCAGGAATTTGATGGAATACTTCCCATTTGCCTGGATGGGTCCAGATCCAACAATTCAAAAACAATGACACCAACCAGGACAAAGCAGCCTGTTTGATATGACACCCCATCCATAACCATCAACATTCACTCCCCTCCAACAGTAGCAGCAGTGCATACCATCTACAAGATGCACTGCAGTAAAAACCACAACTTTTTCACTGATGTCTTCTGAACCCACAACTACTCATATCTAGAAGGTCAAGGGCACCAGATATATGGGAACATCACCACCTGCAAGTTCCCCTCCAAGCCACTCATCATCCTGACTTGGAAATATATCCCCAAGTATATTCAATGTTGCTGGGCCAAAATCCAGGAATTGTGGGTATATGTATAATCAAAGGACTGCAGTAGTCAAAAAAAGCAACTCACCACCACCTTCTCAAGGGCAATTATGCGTGCTCAATAAATGCTGCCACTGTCAGTCATATTCACATACCATGAAAAAATAAATATACGTTATAACTTGAGCTTGATGGCTGCTACCTCCTGGAGTGGGGGTTCGAATCCAGATACAGTCTCAAATTCCCTTTCCAAACCCTACAGTGAAACTCGGCCCTGCGTTTTATCCTCTTCCTGGAGGGGGTAAGTTTGAAATTGAGATCATTATCGAAAATCTGGACGTTTGCAAGAAACTTTTCATTTCTTCCTAGCAAACATGAGCAACTGTTAAGGGACTATAGATTTCAACACGAGGGACCATCAGTGGCCATATTTTCTGAAAAATTCTGTCTCTTTTATTATTTTCTTGTTAATACAAGCACTGTGGGTAAGGAGGCAATAAAATAGAGAAGGCAGTTCTGTTGTGTTGTGTAAGTATAAACTGATTAAAGATTGTTTGACAAATTCCAAAAGAAATGGTGTTCTTGGCCTTCAGAATAGCAACCAGAATCCATATGGGATTTCTATACCTCAATATTTTCATGGAAAAGAATGAATACTGTGTCACAGATCAGCAGAAAATATCAATTGGACTTCAGGATCCTGTCATATCTGAGGTTGTTTTAGGGTAGGCTATTTGCATTGTTAAGTTAGCTACTTACTGAAATGAAATTCAAATTTATGCTGTGCTGAGATTTTAGTCAGTTCTACCTGGTAAGTGTTGTTTCCATTTACCAACACTGATTGCTTCCAAGAGTATATAGTTTAAGGGTTGCAAAATATTTACGTTAGCACTCTCACCACCATTTTCCTCCTTCTGTTCCAGAAGATATGAACCTCTCACTGAATTAGTGAGCCCTTTTCTGGAGCGCTGTGTCCAGTTCTGGTCGCCCTGTTATAGGAAGGATACTATAAGCTGGAGACAGTCCAGAAGAGATTTTTACCAAGATATTGCCAGGAATGGAAGATTTGAGTTATAAGGAGAGGCTGCAAGGGCTGGAATCTTTTTCACTGGAGAGTATGAGGTTGCGAGGTAACCTTATAGAAGTTGATAAGATTATGAGGGGCATAGATTAGGTGAGTTTCAAGCGTCTTTTCCCACGGGTGGGGAAATTCAAGGCCAGGGAACAAATTTTTAAGGTAAAAGGTGGAAGATTTTAGATTAGATTAGATTACTTACAGTGTGGAAACAGGCCCTTTGGCCCAACAAGTCCACACCGCCCCGCCGAAGCGCAACCCACCCATACCCCTACCTTTACCCCTTACCTAACACTATGGGCAATTTAGCATGGCCAATTCACCTGACCTGCACATCTTTGGACTGTGGGAGGAAACCGGAGCACCCGGAGGAAACCCATGCAGACACGGGGAGAATGTGCAAACTCCACACAGTCAGTCGCCTGAGGCATTTTAAAATGAGGGGCAATTTTTTTTACACAGAGAGTGGTCCATATGTGGAATGAACTTCCAGAAAAAGAGGTGAATGCGAGTACAGTTAAAATATTTGAACAAAATTTAGGTAAGTACTGAATAAGAAATGTTTGGAGGAATATGGGCCAAGCACAGACAAGTGGGGCTAGTTTAGTTTGGGATTATGATCAGCATGGACTGGTTGGAATGAAGGGCTTGTTTCCGTGCTGTATGACTCCATGACTCTATGAGTACAGTCCCCATAAGACCCTCTCCAATATCTCACATAAGTACCCATTTTCAATCTGCTAGCTGTTTTGGATGATCTTATTTTTTGGAATCCTTGGAGTGAAAAGGATCTCTGAGCGTCCATTTTAGCTTCTACCTTCCTGATCGTCATGTGGCAGCAAGTCCATCACTTCAGTCTTCAACAGACTCAGAGATGAGGTGAGGAAATGGTGGAGAGAGGCCTGAAAGCCAGATTAGAGAGCGAGCTGCGAAGGAGAAATCTTACATCAAAAGTAGGTGGCGTGAATAAGTTTACAAAATAATCAGGAAGAAAGACTTAGCTGAACAACTCTCCGAAGGAACTAAAAACCTGAAAACAAACCTTACAATATCTTTTGCATCTGCTATACACTCCCTTAGATTTCTGTACAGCCTGTGATCGCCTTTGAGACTATTCTTTGTATCACCATGCAGTGCCTGCTTCTGGTTTTATCCTGGGAAAAGAAAGCAGGGTTTGAATTTGGCTACCCAAAGCCAAATATGATCTTAATTACATTGGAAGTTTGATTGAAGGAGCAGCTGCCTTGACGTGGTGTTTTCAGTGATTTTTTTCTGCATTGGATCCCATGCCTTAACCTATCATCAGGATCTGAAAGTAATCAAAAGCAGAGACTTGCATACCCCCCTTGGCCCTCCTGGGTGGCTAAAATAGGATTATGGCTGTGCTCATTCTGTGGTGTCTTCTGAGGGATTAAATAGCTCTTACACTCTTCTCCCTCACTGCTGAGGTTTGGATGAAAACTTCGTCGGCAGTTCCTAACAGAGAATAAAAAATGTGACTTTGTTTCTCCCTGGTAGTTCAAGTAAGATTACATAACACGTGTTAAAGCTTGGAATTAGCATGCAGGATCATAACTCTCTGCTGAGGGAAATTCATGGTCACAGAGTTTTAAATTTGGAGCCTTTGCAATGCTACACGAAGTCATTACACAGACAAAGGGAAATTCGAGGGGATTGTGGTTCATGGGTAAACTATAACTAATGATCGGTAATTATTTCTTGTATTTCCAGCTTGTGCTGATGCTTACTGAATATATTTAGAGTTGACCTCATTATCGTATAGAGATCCTCTCCCAAAACATTATAAACGGAAAAACTCCTACGTAGAGCTGCCAGAACATAACTGCAGAGATGGTATATTCTACATCGTAGTGCTGGAAAAGGTATTTGAGCATCTCCAACTCATTCTAAGGATTAAGGTCAAGCCTTGAGCATAGAATTCCCTACAAGGTGGAAGCAGGCCATTCAGCCCATCATTGCTATTCCACCCCCCCCCCAGATGATCATTCTTAATTTGCTCTACTGGGTGGCTAAAATAGGATTATGGCTGTGCTCATTCTGTGGTATCTAATGAGGGATCAAATAGCTTTTGTTTCACTCTTCTCCCTTACTGCAGAGACCCATCCCTCAACCTGCATTTCCCATGGCTTAACCCTGCACACAATGGGGCAATTTCCCATGGCTAATTTACCAAACTTACACATCTTTGGACTGTGGGAGGAAACCAGAGCACCTGGAGAAAACCCACACAGACACAGGGAGAATGTGAAAACGCCACACAGACAGTTGCCCAACAGTGGAATCAAACCAAGATATTCATGGTGTGAGGCAGCAGTGCTAACCACTGAGCCACTATGCTACATATCTTGAGACATGCTTTCTTGGCTGTTTAAAGAATGTAGTACATTTGTCAGGCATGATTTCCCCATCATGAAGCCGTGCAGAAGAAGCCTGATACAAAAATTGTCAGTGCAACATTGTCACATCAGACACGTATGGATATGCCTCAGCTGCCACCTTCGAGGTAAACTGGTGCCCATAACATCAGGAATGCAGGCAGATTCTTTACCATGGGAGAATTCTCTTGGCATTTTCATGCTCTCTTATCTGGCCACATTTTACACATGAATTGCGATGTTCTTCTACAACAGATATTGTGCAGCAGTCGTTTGATCATACAGGTATGACATTGGCACATTGGATATCATACTGTTTCCCCACGGTATGGTCCAGGAACCCATCAGCCATACAGAAGTACCTCAGCTAACCAACTGCAAATGTAGAATGGCAGGTCATTGTTGAATTAGCCTGGCCCTGTTGGCTGTTGTTACAGAGCAGAACTGAATACAGAAAAATCTCGGTTATCTGAACATCAATTATCCAAATTTTGGATAATCCAAACAAGATCTCAAGGCCCTGTAAAAACGTTATCCGTAATCCAAACAATCAGTTATCCGATCAATCATTTATCTGAACAAAATACTGCCCACCCATCTCGTTCGGATAATCGAGGTTGTTCTGTATTGATCTCACTGGAAACAGATAAAGAATAATTAATTTAATCGCTGGAGTTAAACACTCCTGCGTAGCTGCACTGGTCTGTGTTTGGTACTAGTTGGAGACAGAGATAGCAAATTATGTCTATTAAGCAATTCTAATGTATACATCATCGCTACTTAATCAAAGCCATTAGCTGAGTTCAAATTGAACAGATGCAATTTAATAGTTCCTTTGCTAGATCCCAATGTGTTGCGTGTGAACGATGCATTGATGTTAAAATGAGAAGGCAATTAATTTGAATTAAGTTAGCACCCCATTATCTGTTCTTTCAATTAAAAATGAACCACCTACCATATTTAATCAGTTATGAAAACACAGAAAGGATTGAGGAAAGGAGTTACGAATAATGCATTTTAAAGTTTGTGGGAATGTTGATTTGATGAAGAGGGATGGGGAAGGTTTGGAGAGACCAAATGGTCACTTCGAATTTTGGAAAATGTGTGTATTTCTGTAATAAAAATGAGCAATCTGTTAGGCTGGCTGCAACTTTGGTCTCACTTGTATCCAGAAAGATCTGTAACCAGAATATGAAACAATTGTAGGATGTAAAAGAGCTGCGAAATGTATGGTGGTGGCAACACACCAGCTGAATTTCATGGATTTAAAAGGCCCAAGAGTTCATGAAAGTTGTTGCAATGTCAGCTGAAACCCCTGTGGGTGCAATATTTCGAGTAAACTTGTCTTGTTCAGCAACCATTTCCTCCTTGTTTCTAATGTCCATGGAGAAAAGTCATATCCTGATTGCCCTTTGCCATAAAGGGAAAATGAGTCATCTCGACCAGCACGTGCACTGCAGATTGACAAAGAATGTTAGCTGCAGCCTGGACAGGCTGGTGACGATTCACCACGGCACGTTCGCCGCCGCTGATTAGCCATTGGGGGTGTTTGACCTCTGGAGACTATTTGCCACCAGAAACATATATATGGACTGATTGTTTTCACTCCCGCCTGTTCTTTCATATGTCTCAGTCCCCTTTATTTATACAACAATATAGTACATATTGATAAAAAAAGAGGTGAAATACATATCATTTTATTGGTTTATACATAAAAATGAGTTACAAATAATTGTGTGGCAAATCGTCCTCAGCGGTGAAAGGGCAGTGGCTAATTGGCAGCAGCGAATGGTCCCATCCCGGCCTGGATACATCTCATTGGAACAGGCTATAGAACAATTTATGTAACAAAGCAACTTATTTCCAGTCGAAGATTAAGAACAGCCACTTCATTTCGTTAACAGCTGTAGTGTTGCAATGTACCTCAAAGTGTTTCACAGGGCATTCTCAAACAATGTAGGAGGTCTGGTGACACAGTGGTGACAGATTCAAGTTCCCTTCAGGGACTTTCTTTGATTCAGTCATAGTATGTGGGTATGGCTAACTATGCCAGCATTTATTGCCTATCCTGTATTAGTTAAGAGTGAGAAGTCAGATGTAGGTCAGACCAAGTAAGGATGGCAGATCCCTTCCTCACAGGACGTTAGTGAACTTGAAGGGCTTTTATAACAATCCACAGTGGTTACATGGTCAACCATTAGGTCAGCCATCCAATAATGATCCAGTAATGAGTAGCTCTGTGTAATCCCTAAAACTAATTGTTTGGGGTCTTTTGGTAGTTCGGAAACTTGTCCCTTAAAAATTCCACAACATTAGGCCAATGTTTTTATTCAAAAATTTCATCAAATTCAAATTTTACCATATGTCCTGGTGCGATTGGAGCCAATGGATATAGGATATTAATCTGGGGCTGTTGATTCCTAGACCAGTGACATTCCCATTACACCACGATCTCCTTTGATCATGATGGAAGGTGCATTTGTAACATAGCCAAATGTAATGATTATCAATTTATAAATATTTCCAGTAAGATGGCAAGAGCAGGGGGATATCTCCTGATTAACCAGAACCACATGGTAATTACAGCACAACATTCTCACGTGGGGAATTTCCTGCTATGAGCTTTACTCCTTGGCAAACATCCTCTTTGCTGCAAGGGACTGCTGAGAATGATGGAGTCATCTGGGTAGATATTGATCAGAGGACTCAGTTAAGCAATTGCCTTTGAAAGATGGTCAGGTAATGAGTACCTCAGTCTAGTCTCTGGAACTAAGCATTTGGGGCCTTTTGGTTGTTTAGGAGCTGTGCCCTAAAAGTTCCACAATGGAGGAAGAGCTGGAGTTTGACATTCTGTTGTGGAGGCTCCTTTCAAATGAAGCTTAGGCTAGGGATGGAGCAGACCATCGCAATGATGAGCACCTGGAGGAAGTCATAGTAATGGGCAGCACGATGACTTAGTGTTTAGCACTGCAGCCTCACGGCGCCAGGGACCTAGGTTTGATTCTAGCCTTGGGCGACTGTCTGTGTGGAGTTTGCACATTCTCCTCGTGTCTGTGTGAGCTTCCTCTGGGTACTCCGGTTTCCTCCCATAATCCAAAGATGTGCAGGTCAGGTAAATTGGCCATTCTAAATTGCCCATAGTCTTAGGTGCATTAATCTGAGGGAAATGGGCCTGGGTGGGTTACTCTTCAGCGTCAGTGTGAACTTGTTGGGCCGAAGGGCCTGTTTCCACACTGTAGGGAAGTTAATCTGACTACTGCAATAACCATCAGAATACAATCATCTCAAATATTGTCACACCACAAACTTACCTGTCCTCAATCCATGCCTCATCCTCCCAGTACATTAGCTCACCTTGACCAAATCTGTATCCTCATCTGATATATGTCCCAAATAAATATAATTATAACTTACAGAAAATAATAAAGCATGATGTGTGCACAATTCAATTTAGTAGAATAACATTCTTATGATTCTATTTGGTATAAGACATATCATAAGATCATGAGGTGTACAAACAGAAGTAGGCCATTCAGCCCAATGAGTCTGCTCAGCCACTCAGTGAGATATTGGCTGATCTGATAATCTTCAACTCCACTTTCATGTATCTTCTCATCTGTCTGTCTCAGCCTTGAATATACTTAATGTCCCAGCCTCAGAAGCCTTCTGTGGTAAAATATTCCACAATTCACAACTCTCTGAGAGAAATGGAATCCTCCTCATCTCTGTAGTGAATGGTAGACCCCTTACTGTGAGATTATGTCCAAAAGGGAAAATAACCTTTCCATATCTCCCGTCAATGCCTTGAAGAATCTTGCATGTTTCAATAATATTTCCTCTCTTTCTTCTAAACTCCAATAAGTACAAAATCGACCTACTCAACTTCTCCTCATCAGAAAATCAGACAAAGCTTTTCAATGTGCCTCAGTACGTGTGACAATAACTCCAATTCAATTCAAATTCAACTCAAATCTCTCCATACATGGAATCAAGCTTGTGAACATTGGTTTTAAGACTGAGTTAGATAGTCAGACAGAGCTTGCCACAGGAGCAACACTAATAGTCTTCATTAACAGCTATTCACCATCCTAGCCAGATCGTTATCTTATAATAATTGATGCAGAAATAGACTATTTGGCCTATCAAGCCTCCTCATGGCTGATCAATCCCTTGTTTCAGCACCTCCTACCTGCATTATCCCCATAACCCTTAATTCCCTTACCATGCAAAAACCCATCCAACGGTGTCTTGAATATATTTAATGAAGCTGCCTATACTGCTTCGTCAGGCAGAGAATTCCATAGATTCACTACTTTCTGGGAAAAGCAGTTCCTCCTCATCTCTGTCTTAAATCTACTCCCCTAATCTTGAGGCGACCTCGTCTCACCCACCAGTAGAAATAACTTGCCTGCCTATATCTTACCTATTCCTTTCATGATTTTATATGTTTCTGTAAGATCCCCTCCCATTCCTCTAAATTCTAGTGGGTACAGTCCCAGGTGGCTCAACCTCTCCTCATAGGGTAATCCCCTCATCTCTGGAATCAACCTGGTGAACCTCCTGTGCACCACCTCCAAAGCCTGAATATCCATCGTCAAGTAAGAGACTAGAACGTCACACAATACTCCAGTACCTTGTAGAATTGTAGCAGAACCTCCCTGATCTTAAATTCAATCCCTCTAGCAATGAAAGCCAATATTCCATTTGCACCTGTAAATCAACTTTTAGCCGTTCATGCACAAGCACTCCTTAGTCCCTCTGCACAACAGCATGCTGCAATCTTTCACCATTTAAATAATACTCTGACCTACTATTTTTACTTCCAAAGTGGATAACCTCACATTTACCAACATTGTACTCCATCTGCCAGACCTTTGCTCACTCACTTAACCTGAATAAATTTCTCTGCAGAGCCTTCACAGTTTGTCTTTCCACTCAATTTAGTGTCATCAGCAAACCTGGATATGTTACATTTGGTCTCCTCTTCCAAATCATTTATATATCGAGTCCTTTGTCTGTCCAACTGTTCTTTTCTCTCTTTGAGCTCTATCCATACATAGTCCTTACCTCCACCCTCACACAACCTTCTGCATAAAAGCAACCCGAGCTACCATCAGTTCTGAGGAAGGGTCACGCAGACCCAAAACGTTAACTCTGATTTCTCTTCACAGATGCTGCCGGACCTGCTGAGCTTTTCCAGCAACTTCTGTTGTTAATGTTTCCGCTTGGTCGCTTTGTCTGAAAACCCTCACATTAAAGTTTGTGGGTTGAAAATTCACTGGAACAGTACATTGCCATATGTAGAAGGTTGTTAAAAGAGAAGCTGAAATCTTCACCTTGGTCTCCAGAAAAAAAAGACAACTAATCCAGGCAGAAAACCATGTGCCAATATTTTGAAAGGAGAGTGATTTTGGTTGCAGACCACAATCTGTAGCCTGCCATTGGACAATCTGTGAAAAAATATTTTTAGAAATTTAACTATTACTTGGCCAAAGCTCTTTACAGATAATATTCTGCAGAGTTTATTTTTTGGTTTAGTGATAAGTGTGTGTGATGATATTGTAGCACATATTATAACTTCAGTTAACAATTTTGTTACTTTGGTTGAATAAGTTTTCTTGCAATAAAATTGATTTTTTTCTTGTTAATTTAGGAACCTGGCTGACTTATTTCCGATATTGAACTATATGTATATTGTTGGCAATATCAGGTCCCATGTAATTTCTGTTGTGATTAGTGGAAGAAAAATGACAAGGAATAAGTGCGCCCTTCCCAACCTCGTCACTAAATACCTACCCTACTATCAATTCCAATGCTACTTCCAAAGGCCATGTAAAATACAGTGCTGTTCCACTCTTAAATGGTGTTAATCGCTGTCACACATCAATAATCCCTGTTAAGCTCCATAACATTCAAAACTTTAGCTCTCAAAAACTAATAGTCTTCCAGATTTAAAATAACGAGTTGAGTCAGTATCTAGTGCCTATGCAGGTTGACGTTCCACACTTCCACAATTTTTACATGAAGACATGTTTTCAAGTTTCTCTCCTGGCTTTGTGTTTAAGATTATTGCCACTTGGTCATACATCAGTGGGGGAGAAAAGGGTTTCACTCTATCTGTCCTATCATTTTTTTTCAAAATCCTATCAACGTTAATCAATGTGTTCCTTGGCACATCGTTCCATGACCCGGCTTGTCTTCATTCTGCCCTCCATATACTTCGATCATTGTGTCTTAATGCTTACCCGTTTCAGTTCACCTGTATCAAACAACACACTGACATTAAAAATCTCAACTTTGTTTTGAAGTTCCTCTGTGGCGGACAAGCAGGAGGCTGGAAGAACACATCAAGCCAGGCAGCATCAGGAGTTACATCCGAAATGTTGACTTCTCCACCTCCACCTTGGATTCCAGCATCTGCAGTTTTTTTGTCTCTTGAAGTTCCTCAATGGCCTCTCCCCATCCTTATCTTTCTAGCCTCATATCCCTCTATTATATCAGTGTCCATGCAATCCTCAACTCTTGAGCACCCCAATTTTAATTACTCCTCCCTTGATGGCTTGAACCCTTAGCCCCCTGAGCCCTAAGCTCTGGAACATTCCTCTTCCACCTCTCCATTTACCTCAATCCACTCTTTTAAGTAACTTCAAAAAACTCAGCTTTTTTTCAGATTAGATTACCTACAGTATGGAAACAGGCCCTTCGGCCCAACAAGTCCACACCAACCCTCCGAAGAATAATGCACAGACCCATTCCCCTTCCCTATATTTACCCCTGACTAATGCACCTAACACAATGGGCAATTTAGCACGGCCAGTTCACCTGACCTGCACATCTTTTGATGAAGCTTTTCATTATCCAACCTCATAATTTTGTTATGGCTTTGAATCTTACTTTGCTTTCCAAATGGTCCTGGATGATACCTTTGGATATTTAATTATGTTAAGATGACTGAATAAATATGTCATTGTATATCTTCAATGTTCTGGGGAATGCAAACTTAGTATATCTCTCTTCACAATGTAAATCTTGGAACCATGCTGGTGAGTCTACACTGCATTCCTTCCAAAATCGACATCCCATTTAATAAAATACACGAGATGATGGAAGTCTGAAATGAAGACAGATAATACTGGAGCAGGTCTGGTAGCTTCTGTGGGAAAGAGAAACAGAGTTAACATTTTGAGTCCAGTATGACTGTTCTTCAGAACAGAACTTGTCCAATCTGTACGTGCCCACAATTGGCAGTACTCAGTACTCTAGACATGGTTGAACCACGAGATTGTATGGTTGGATAAAATAGATCCAGCTCCAAAAGGTGAACAATCCACAAACCTTTTGGATGTTCTTTGTGAATCTGACCACTTAATTGTGTGGTAAGTGAGATACAAATATAGCAGCTCTGAAGCAAGATGGTCTGTAATTCCCTCAAGCTCTTGCACAGTTTCTTGTTCCTCCAGTCGCCAACAAAGATAAAGCATGTCTCCATTTACCATGTCTCAGAGTGGATGGTACATGGACAGAGTGGATATAACCTGCCTCACAGTCTGCCCTTTCCCCTCAGGTCCACCGACGAAGAGCATTTCCTTTACTGCCCTGCTCACCATTTCTCCTCTCCAAGTCTCCTCTCCTAGAGCAATTCATAAATCGCATACCCAGGTTCGTTGAATGTTACACTGTGATCACAGCTCAGGTTTCTTACATTGGAAGATGAATACATTGTAAGCTGCGCCTGTTTTGAATGAAATAGTTGGAGTATCTTCAGCAGGGAATCAAGTGGGTGAGAATTGGAATTGACAGCAATGTCTCCCTCTGCAAATAAATTCTCAAGAGCCTATCAGAGTAGACAAATAAAGCTCTAACCACAAGCAGTGATTTTACTTGATTACAAACCTGCAATTGTACAAGCTGCCTATCAGTTTTACATTTCCTGTGGGATTTGTTGTGCATTATCCTATGTCCAAAGCCTCGGCTGTACCCTGTAAATAGAACAATTTTAGCTGGTATGTAGTTATCGGTTTTAAACATTGGTGTCAATAGTCTATAAATATAAAGCCAATTCTCCTTCTGGAATGTTAATCATTACTTTTCCTTTACCATCTTCTGTTTCAAAGGTTATATGCAAACCATAGTCAAATCCTAAATTGTAGCTTCGCAACTAATGCCAATGTTTATTGCTAGCAATAAGGTTCTTATATAATCCTACAAAATGCAGTACCACAGTAAACTATGACTAGATTAGATAGACACAAGTTTGACACTTTTAAGGCCATTCATTTCTGAATTTCTAATGTCAGCCCACTTCAACCTTGCCTTAGCTTACCTGGGCTTAGAACTAATACTCAGGCCGCTGTTATCCTGAACATTTATTAGTCCATCACCTTCCTGGCCAGAATCTGTAAAGCCGAGATTTTTTTTCAGGTTATCTTTGTTTACACTGACACCAATTATCACCTCACTGTATTCACTACTTTATGGAGTTTCTGTCCCTGTAATATCCCTAACCTCAAGATATCTGCAATCAGCCCGTTTTACTCTCTGTGTAGCCTCGATTTTAATCATTCAGCCAGCTTTGTATTCAGTTGTCTAGGCCCTAAATCCTCCAACAAAGGGGAAGGTCATGGCCTAGTAGGATTAACACTAGACTATTAATCTAGAGACCCAGGCAATGACCTGGAGACTAGAGCTCAAATCCTGCCATGACAGGTGGTGGAATTTGAATTTAATTACAAAATCCAGAATGAAGAGTTGAATGAAGATTGTGCAACCATTATTGACTGTTGTAGTAGCCCGTCGGGTTCACTAATGCCCTTTAGAAAAGGAAACTGCAATCGTTTTTCGTCTGGCCCTCATGTGACTCCAGACCCACAGCAATGTGGCTGACTCTGAACTGCCCTCTGAGCAATTAGGTGCAGGGAATAAATGTTGGCCTAGCCAGTGACACCCTTATCCTATGAATGATTAATAAAAAAATTAAACCTCTCTATATGTTAGTTCAGGTGACACACGCAACAAAGTCCCTTGTTAAGTGAGATATCTTGAAGTTTATTAATTGCACTAATGTGATATAATTGCACTGCCCTCACATGAATAATCAGAACAAAGACAAATTTATAAAGTCTCCTCAATCTCTATATTCTACTTCAGAATCACAGAACCATTATAATACAGAAGGAGGCCATTTAGCTGATCATACCTGCTCTGGTTCTATACCCTAGTGCCAATCTCCTGTCTTTTCCCCTTATCCCTGCACACCATAACCATCCAATGCCCTCTTGAATGCCTCAATTAAGCCTGCCTCTGCTACATTTCTAGTCAATGAATTCCATAACCTAAATACTTGCTGAGTGAAAAGATTTCTCTCACATCACTCTTGCTTCATCTGTGTATGACTTTAAATCTATGCTCTCTCATTCTTGTTTTTTCCACAAACGGAAACGACATCACCCTAACTATTTTATCCAGCCTGATCGTGACTTTGAAAACCTCTATCAGCTCTCCTGCCAGCCTTGTCCTACCCAAGGAGAACTGTCCCAACTTCTTCAATCTATCCTCATCACTAAAGTTAAAAATCACACACCACCCAGGTTATAATCCAACAGGTTTAATTGGAAGCATTAGCTTTCGGAGGGCTGCTCCTTCATCAGGCGGCGCTCCGAAAGCTAGTGCTTCCAAATAAACCTGTTGGACTATAGCCTGGTGTTGTGTGATTTTTAACTTTGTACACCCCTGTGCAACACTGGCATCTCCAACTCATCACTAAAGTTTACCAATCATGGAGCCAGAGCTGAAAATGTATTGCTGGAAAAGCGCAGCAGGTCAGGCAGCATCCAGGGAACAGGAGAATCGACGTTTCGGGCATAAGCCCTTCTTCAGGATTTCCTGAAGAAGGGCTTATGCCCGAAACGTCGATTCTCTTGTTCCCTGGATGCTGCCTGACCTGCTGCGCTTTTCTAGCAACACATTTTCAGCTCTGATCTCCAGCATTTGCAGACCTCACTTTCTCCTCAATCATGGAGCCATTCTTATAGACCACATCTGCACTCTCTCTAGCACATTCATATCTCTCCAATAATGTGGTGTCCACAGCTGTACACTGTACTCCAGCTGAGGTCTCTCAAACATCTGGTACCAATTCAATATCACGTCTTTGCTATTTTACTCTATGCCCCTATTGACAAAGCCATGAATACAGTATGTTCCATTTCAGTTTTGTTGCATGTTAAAGAAGCCACTGATAATTATTTTTCCTACAATGTGAGAACTTACTATTTTATTCGGATTCATTTCATAGCTGGTTAGAATTTCAACACCACTTTCTGAGGTATTTATACAGCTGCAGACGAAAAGTCAATGAAAGTACAAACTGGGAGAAATGTTTCACTCTTTTTACACTATTATTCAAAAGAAAATGACCCTTGTGGAATTAAAACGTTTATTCAAAGTGTCCCATGGAAAATGAGATTGGTCAGAGGCAATCTAGTTTGCAATCAGAGTGAGAAAACAAATCAAGTCTGTCCATTAATCACCAAACAAGTTCATAAAGGTGACTGGATTTCTGGTATGATAACCACCAAACAGTCACATTGTGCAGTAAGGATGCATTTTGTCACTATAGAAGAGAGGGAATGTTATTTATCATCTACCTCGGCTCTGCCCAAGGTAGGAACATTCCATGCTGACACCGTAAGTTATATTATAGGGAGGATATCTGTCCGTTTCACAATCCTATCAGCAGCTGACTGAGCTGTGCAGTTTTCCTAAGTTTCCGAATAAACACCTCAGGATTCCAGTCAGATCTCCAACCCCAACTTATTTCTCACCCCGGGGAGGCAGAGACATTCTGAGAAGGGTGCAGTCACTGAACTGGTCTGAAGCAGAGCATTTCACACATGCGGAGTAAAGGCAGAAAGAAAGGGGGGCTAAAGCTGAATGTGAACGGTAAACTGAAGGCAACAGAAGGGGTTCCATCCAGGGTGCCTTCACAGCGTTAGGGATCATAAAGTAGCCATGTAGATGATTCTGAAGAAGGAAAGGCAGAAAGCAGAGGGCACAATGCAGAGGGCACCATCATCATTGGATTTTATTGATGATGATCTATTGCCAATCGGTTATAAGAAACAAGAAGAGTAGGCCATTCAGCCCATTTAATAAGATCATGGCTGACTTGATTGGGTGTCATGATGACTCAACGGTTAGTACTGTTGCTTCACAGCACCAAAAACTCGGGTTCGATTCCACTCTCGAGTGAGCAGAGTGGAGTTTGCACATTCTCCCTGTGTCTGCATGGGTTTCCACTCACTGCTCCGCTTTCTTTCCACAGTCCAAAGATGTGCGGTTTAGGTGGATTAGTCATGTGGAATGCAGAGTTACAGGGATAGGGTGGTTGGGGTGTGGCTCTGGGGGGAATGCTGTTCCCCAGAGGGTTGGTGTAGACTCGATGGGTTGAATGGCCTGCTTCCACACTGGAGGGATTCTATGATTGTGACGTTAGCTCCATTGTTCTCCCTATCCATCAAGAATTTGCCTGATTCTCTCATGAATATATTCCGTGACCCATTCTCACTGCCTGCTGAAGAACAGAATTAGGGTTAGACAACAATCCTCGAGGAGAAGAAATTCTCCATATTCTCTTAAATGGGTGACCCTTTATTTTGAAATATCCTCCAGTTTGAAAATCTCAAAAAAAAAGTAAAAGTGAACATCCTGTCATGTTTCAATAAGATCGTCCTTCATTCTTATAAATGTCGGTGAGTATTGATTATTTGCTGTGCTTGCACGCTGACTTGCTGTGTTTCATGCAATTTTAGACTCCCAGACCTCTCTACGCCCCAGTAACCTCTCACTTTTTAGGAAATCTGATTCTTTTTTATGCTTCCTTCCAAAAATGATTTTTGGAATAGTGGTGTTACATTTCCAGCTTTCCAATTCTCGAGAACCTGGAGAATTTTGGAAGACCACAGCCATGCATCACTGTATCTCCTGCCACTTCTTATAAAAATATGAGTTTCCCCAGCACTTTTCCTTTCGTGGTTGTGATTGTCTCAATTTCTTGTTCGCATGCACTACTGAGAAAGTAATATTCCTTTCTAATGACCATGCCATGGAGAATACAGCAAACCATTACTGTTCTAAAACCCTTACCTTTATATAACATTCTCTGACCAGTGAAAGCTTCAAAAACAGGCCTTAGGAATACAATGCTTGCACCACAATGGACCTAGTCGTGAAAGTCTCTTTAAAGCCTCCTCCAATCTCTGTCCTTGCAGTCAGAGGAGGAGCCCTCAGCCTGCCCTTGAAGCAGGTTAGACTGGGCTTGATCCAGCCACTTGATAATAGATGCACATAGAATAATAGAATCCCTACAGGGTGGAAGTAGATCTTTCAGCCCGTTGCATCTATGAAAACCCTTCAAAGAGCATCCCATCCAGAGTCACCCCACTAACCCAACCCTGATACCCTATTTGGAATCGAATCCCGGTCCCTGGTGCTGTGAGGTAACCCAAGGACGTACCATAAAATATTGATTAGTTCTCCTCGGGTAGCATGTGCAAAATGACACGGCTATGTCCGTTTCCTGCCTGAGCTTTCAGGAAATTAGTCTCCACTTGACCATCCCATCATTCTCTGGGCTAACCCTCAAACCTCACCCTGTCTGGAAACATAAGCTTCCTTAAAACTCTGTTGATTATGTTCTAACATACACTGAGCTCACTGAGCCACATCCAACAATGCTATTTTGCAATTCTCACCCATTGGGCTCCTTGCTGAGATATTTGTGCCATCGATAGTCACAGGTGTGGTGCCGGTAGACTGGAGGTTGTCTATCGTGGTGCCACTGTTTAAGAAAGGTGGTAAGGAAAAGCCAGGGAACTATAGACTGGTAAGCCTGACATCGGTGATGGATAAATTATTGGAGGGAATCCTGAGGGACAGAATTTACATGTATTTGGATTGACAAGGACTAATTAAGGATGGTCAACATGGTGCTGTGTGTGGGGAATCATGTCTCATGAACTTGATTGAGTTTTTTGGAGAAGTAATAAAGAGCAGTGGACATGATCTATGTGGACTTCAGTAAAGTGTTCAACAAGGTTCCTCATGGTAGACTTATTAGCAAGGTTAGGTCTCATGGAATACAGGGAGAGCTCGCCATTTGTACACAGAACTGGCTTGAAGGGTGGTGATAGAGGGTTCCTTTTCAGACTGGAGGCCTGTGACCAGTGGTGTGCCACAAAGATCAGTGCGGGCCCCACTGCTTTTCGTCATTTATATAGAGTCATAGAGATGTACATGATTTAGTTGTGAACATAAGAGGTATAGTTAGTAAGCTTGCAGATGACACCAAAACTGGAGGCGTAGAGGACAGCAAGGAAGGTTACCTTAGAGTATAACGGGATTTTGATCAGATTAGCCAATGAGCTGAAGAGTGGCAGCTGGTGTTTAATTTTAATAAATGTGAGGTGCTGCATTTTGGAAAGGCAAATCAGGGCAACACAAATACACTTAATGGTAAAGTCCAGGGGAGTGTTGCTGAACAAAGAAATTTTGGAGTGCAAGTTCATCGTTCCTTGAAAGTGGAGTCACGGGTAGATAGGATAGTGAAGAAGGCGTTTGGTATACTTTCCTTTATTGGATAGAGCATTGAGCATAGGAGTTGGCAGGTCATGTTGTGGCTGTACAGAACGTTGGTTTGGCCACTTTTGGAATATTATGTGCAATTCTGGTCTCCCTATTAGAAGGATGTTCTGAAACCTGAAAAGGTTCAGAAAAGATTTACAAGGAAGTTGCTAGATTTTGGAGGGTTTGAGCTATAGGGAGGGGCTGAATAGGCTGGGGCTGTTTTCCCTTGAGCATCGGAGGCTGAGACAGTGACCTTATAGAGATTTATAAATGAAGGACATGGATAGCGTGAAAAGACAAGGTCTTTACCCTAGGGTAGGGGAATCCAGAAGTACAGGGCATAGCTTTGCAGTGAGAGGGAAGATTTAAAAACAAACTGAGGGGCAACCTTTTCATACAGACCAGTGGTGCTTGTATGGAATGATCAGCCAGAAGGAGAGGTGGAGGCTGGTATAATTATGACATTTAAAAGTCATCATGATAGGGATATGAATAGGAAGGGTTTAGTGGGGTATTGGCCAAATGCTGGCAAATGGGACTAGATTATTTTAGGTTATCTGGTCAGCATGGACAGGTTGGACTGAAGGCTCTGTTTCTGTGTTGTACATTTCTATGACTCTATGTTCAGTTTGTCTGTGCCCTCAACCTTATCTCTATCCTTTGCTGCCTCAGTGACTCTCTGAAATCTCCGCCCAACTCCAGTGTGCAAGAGGGTAGCCTCTTGCACACCCAAGTTTGCCTTTGAATTACCATTAGCAATTGTTTCTTCAGGTCTAAGTTCTGACATTCCAAGACCTCTTAGTCTCTCTGCCCCCCTCTCAACCTTGAAAATGTTTCCCTAAAGCAAACCCCTGGCCAAACTTGCCGTCATTTATCCGAATATTCCTTTCTGTGTCTGATAAACTTCCTGTGAAATGCTTTGGAATTGTCTGGACTCTATTAAAGGGGCTGTATCAATGCAAAGGATTGTGATAAAGTTGATGGAGTGTTTCAAATCGTCCTGGTGGGAATATGATTACTCGGAAGGAGTTAATGATGTTTACTTGGCTTTGCTGGGTCCATGGAGGAGTGATTGAATTTAGAGGTCTGCTTGGAAAGAGGGCCTGCAAACTGGTCAATGTACCAATGACCCACTGACTGATCAATATAACAAATGTAACAATAGCTTTCCTGAAACCGCAGGTTTAAAGAAAACTGTGTCATCAGCTTCATTGTTGTGAAAACGTCATTAGACTGACTGCAGCCTAGAAATCACAACTTCACTTTCAACAGGTGGGATGGAAAAGACTGCCATCTCAGAAATAATCCCTCGGTCATCCATCTTCACTAGACTGTTGACACTCTCAGACTCTGCTTTGCCTGGGTGTTTGATGCTGCAATTCCTCTACATTTTGTCTTCCCATGCCCATCTTCTCTCCAGTTTCCCGATCCTCAATTAACAGGAACAACGCAATTCCCACAGGGAAATCTGTTGCTCTATTCTGCTGATCGCCTCCCATATTCTCAAAAATGTCTTACAATGTAGCATTAAATGCCCACAGAAACTGCAACCCCTAAGCAGTGGACATGACATTGCTCTGAAGTTGAAGGGCCAAGTTGCTGAGGAGCCATTCTCCTTTCCGATCTCTGCCTTTGGAGAAGTTCCCTGAATACTCAAACAGATCAGCCCCAGAGGTGAATGACTGGAGGTGATTGAGTTGTTCCCCAACTGGCCTTTAGTTAGGAAAAGGCCCCAGTTGGGAAAGAGAGAAACTGAATTTTATATTATGGATTTCTACTCCCTGAATGGCATTTGCTGCTTAAATCAACACGTGGTCTGTGAAATATTCTCATTTGTGCATACCTCACTACCTACTGCTCCTCCTGCTAATCTTTAACCCTGTAGCCCTGTAAATCCTTCCTCTTCAGATCATCTGCCCTGGTTTCGGGGCAGGAAGAAACTGTGTGGAAACTTCAACAGTGGCAAGGGCGTGAAGGAGGGAAGTTTCAGGTTAATGTTTACTTTGATCGCAGTCAGTAGAAAGCAAAATCAGGCAGAGTATTATGTCCATAACTGCCTATCTTATTCTCCACACCGCCCCCCCGCCCCCCACTCCTATGGCCATAGTGTAGCACAGCCACCACTGGCCCTATTCCCACTGAAGTTCTGCTGAGAGATCTTTGTCAAGTGGGCAGCAGGAAGAGATGCTGTTTTTATTCAGATACAGCAGGACAGTCTTCTGGTTCATAGCTCAGAGTGATAACAAGAACATGAGGAAAATTGGACGGGCCAAATTCAACAGGAGGAGCTTAATTTGGGACGTCTTAACCCATTCCCCCAACTGCAACTCTTTTGTCAGACCAAGTGAAGAATAAAACCCAAACAGGGCTGAGGGAAGTAACACAGGCCTCAATCTGATAGCAACTAAACCCACACCCAAATAAATTGCCCACTGGGGCCATGGTAACAATGAGGAGTGGACGGCCTGGTTGATATTTGTATCTCCATTGACTCTGCTCAGTGAATTAGAGTCATAGAGTCTTGGAGGTGTACAGCACAGAAACTGACCCTTCGATTCAACTCATCTATGCTGACCAGATATCCTAAATTAATCTATTCCCATTTGCCAGCACTTGGCCCATATCCCTCTAAACCCTTCCTATTCATATACCCATCCAGATGCCTTTTTAGTTTTGTAATTGTACCAGCCTCCACTATTTCCCCTGGCAGTTCATTGCATACATGCATACCCTTTATGTGAAAAAGTTGCCCCTTAAGTCCTTTGTAAATTTTTTTCCCCTCACCCTAAACCTTCTAGTTCTGGACTTCCTCACCCCAGGGAAAAGGCCTTGTACATTTACTCTATCCATGTCCCCCATGATTTTATAAACCTCTATAAGGTCACACCACAGCCTTCGACGCCCCAGGGAAAACAGCCCCAGCCTATTCAGCCTCTCCCGGTAGTTCAACTCCACCCTTCCAACCTTGGCAACACCCTTGTAAATCTTTTTTGAATCCTTTCACATTTCACAACATCCTTCCTTGAGGAGGGAGACCAGGATTGCACACAATATTCCAAATGTTGCACAATGTCCTGTACAGACTCAACATGACCTCCCAACTCCTATACTCGATGTTCTGACCTATAAAGGAAAGCATACCAAACACCTTCTTCACTATCCTATTTATGTGACTCCACTTTCAATTAATTGAAGTTCTTTCTAAAAAAGGGCTATGGGATGAGTATGGGAAAGTGGGACTAGCATAAGTAGTGGTATATTTTTGGCAGTACGCACTCAATGGGCTAATTCTTTGGCATTGACAATAATTCAGACTATAACTTCATAGATACTCAGCATCGAAGCAAGCCCTTCTTGTTGATGCTGACTCGCTCCAAGATCAATTCAACAAATGCCACTCTTCTTCCCTTTCCCCACCTTCTACTTCCGATAACGATCCAGTTTTCTTTTGAAAGTTGTGACTGGATCTGCCTCCACTACACAATCAGGCAGTGCACTCCCAATCACTGTAAAATGGTTTTGCTTCATGATTTCCACTGATCCTTTTACTCTCCTTTTCAATCCTTCCACCAATGGGAATAATTTGTCTACAGCTGCTCTGTCATGACCTCTCATGGTTTTAGACACTTTGATCAAATCTTCTGCTCGTCAAGGAGACCAGCGCTTGAACATAGGATGCTCCTTGTCAGTGTGACTCAGTAACACTTTGTTTCACTTACAGTCAATCACTGTATATTATTTCCCTGTATTGACACAGTACCTAATAGCTTGAGTCAAGCATCTTGAGTTGGAAACTGTGTGACACACATTCATGAGACTTCAAAAGAGTGCCTTTGACGCCTGGAAGGATTCTGTCAAATTTTACAGAATTAAACCAAGCCTTTGGAAATATTGTGGAAGCTTTAAAAGTCATAATGCTTTGCGATTAAAATGTGCGGTTTAATTATGAAGCATGGAATTAGACTTGTCAACTGTAGCCCAATGTTGAAACAACATTCCGAAAGAAAGTTTGAGGAAAGTTACCCTGATGTGTCATTCATGGAGCTGTATCTCGGGGGCTGTAATCTAATATGCCTGGAAAATCTACTTCTGCGCCACTGACTGCACAAAACAAATCACTGTTCTGCTAAATCAACAAGTTAAGAGGTATGATAAAGGGGCTTCAGATAAAGCCCCGGCCAGTTTCTAATACATTTATCAAATGGGACATCTGCAGCACTGGGAAACAAAAATGCAGCATTAGTTGGCAGCTCTCCCTTTTCACCATATCGTGGGAAATACTTCAGGACTGTAAATCTTTCATAAGGCTGCAAAAGGGTTTTTATGGGCTGTGCAGGAGCACTAGCAGGTACTGAGCTCCACTTGTGTCACAGAGACAGCAAACTATTTAACCTCCTCCAAGAAGTGAATCAATAAAGTCAAAGCAGAGCCATTCTATCTGGCACACAGCTTGCCAAGGCTTTGACGTCTCAAGGGTCGAGGTTGCTTCTGTCCAGATTTTTAGTGTTCGACGAGTGAGGCAACTGCGGTGGTTCAAAATCATTATAACTTTCACTAGACCCGACAATTCCTTCAGTCAAGGGGTCTTCACATGACTGAATTGGGCAAAAAAGTACTTGATCAGAGCAGATTCCAAGCCAGTTGGTCTGTGGACACCACACTTCAGAGAGCACTGTGCTTCAGAAGAGAGGGTGAGGGTGGTGGTGCCTCTATACACCCCATAGTAGCATTCTCCTACCCTCATCACTATCCCCCTTTTCCCAGTCCAATTCTACCAACACCCAAGCTTAAATCTGATAGCACAGACTCAGGATGGTACATTAGGGTCTTGCGATCTAACTGGCCCAGTGCGCCATTGAGTGCATTTTATTCCAAGATCAGCCCTATGCCATATCACCCAGTTGTAGAAAGCTGGAGAGGGTACAGTAGAGATTTACCAGCGTGGTGCCGTGTTTGGGAGATTTGAGTTATAAAGAAAGGCTGCAGGGGCTGGGACTTTTCTCACTGGAGTATAGGAATTTGGGAGGTGACCTTATAGATGCTTAATAGATCATGAGGGGTGCAGATCTGTTTAATGGAGGGTGTCCTTTCCCCAGGATGGGGAACCTCAAGACCAAGGGGCACATTTTTAAAGAGAAAGATTTTTAAAAAAACCTGAGAGGGACATTTTTATACAGAGGGTGGCTCGCATGTGGAATGAACTTCCTGAGGAAGTGGAGGATGCGAGTATAACTATGATGTTTAAAAAGTATTTGGTTAGACATATGAATAGGAAAGGTTTGGAGGGATATGGACCAGGAGCAGGTGGGTGAGACTAGTTCAGCTTGGGATTATGTGCGGCATGGACTGACTGGACCAAAGGGTCTGTATGACTCTATGACTCTACGAGCAATAAAAACATGATTGTGCCTGTTTAAAGCATCTCGTTCTCACCGAGATATTGTTTCAGACGACCAAATTGCAATGGGTATCTTATGAATGCAAAATAGAACGGGGTCTTTATATTCAGTTGTATGTATAAGCCTTCCAACCCAGACAATCTGATGTCAGTCAAATGACCATTTAAAAGTGTGTAGAGAAGGCTGTGCAATAAAATAACAGTTGACCAAGGTTTTGTGAACTTTATCACACTAAAGTTTATGTCAGCTTGTAAAATGTCGTCATTGTATAGGCTGATAGTGTCCTGGAACCCATTCCAATGATCTCATTTCATTTTTGTGTCAAATTTATAAGTGAAGTAACAACTAATCAGTTCGCACTGTGTGAAGAGATCGCCCACTGCTCCCTCTCTCTCCCCCTCAGAGTTATGGATTTGGCATGAGATTCAAGGTTTCTGACACACCATACTTCACTCACACATCACTGGGAAAATAACGGTCTCATGCACTTTACTGCTTAACTTCCAGGGAGACTTTGCTATATTCTGCATTGCTTTTGCTGTATTTACTGGAGTTACTGCTCTGACAAATAATTGGGCTGAAATCAGTGTTTAACACCATGCCAAAACATATTAAGCAAGCTCTGCTTGCTCTCACTGGCCTCACTCCCTCTAACACAGTACGTAAGTGAGGCAGTGCTGTCAAATCTTTAATTATTCTTGGTGACATGAAAGGGCTCCCTGCAAAATCATTGTGCTGTCCTCTATCTCCTTGAAAAACACAATATTAATGTAAAGACAACTTAGAGCTGTATTCTGGTTGCTAAAATTTCTAAGCAAACTTTTTTGTTGCTAGGAAGGACTTGCATTTATGTACGCAACAAAGAAAGAACTGCAGCTGCTGGAAATCAGATCCAAAATCTGAAATTTCTGGAAGAGCTCAGCAGGTCTGGCAGCATCTGTGGAGAGAAAGCAGAGTTAGCATTTCAGGTCCTGTGATCCTTCTTCAGAATCTGCATTTATGTAGCACCTTTGAAGCCCTTAGGATGCCAATAAGAGCTCTGCAGCCAATGAAATTCTTTTTGAAGTGTGGTCGCCATGGCAATGAAGGCAATGTGGGAGTGAACTTCAGGCACAGCAAGCTCCCCCAAGCTGCAATCTGTTGATGACCAGATAATCTGTTATTTGATGATGTGATGGATACATGCTGGGCAGAATACTGGAGAATTCTCTGTTCATCTGCAAGACAGTGCCATGAGACTTCTTTCACATATACTTCAAAGTGAGACTCCAGTCTGACAAATACCCTCATTTTCAAGTATCACTGGTTTTCCATTCATGCGTGTGTGTTTGTGTGTGTGCTTGTGTGTGTGTCCATTTGAATGTGTATGTGGGGGAGGTATGTGTGTTCCTGTCTGTGTGCTTGTGATTGTGTGTATTTGTGTGTCATGTGTGTTGGTGTGTGTATGTTACTTTCTGTGGGTTTTATATGTATGTGTGTTTTTCGTGCATGTTTCTGTGTGTGTTTTTGCATGGGTCTGTCTCGATGTCTATGTGTGTGTGTGTGTGTGTGTGTGTCAGGTGAAGGTTTTAATGTTAGATTTTCAAAGGATTTTGCTGGATAATTTAAGTCCCTCTCGTAGACGAGAAGCTGAACAAGCTGCAGATCTCCACCCACCCTTTTCCTCGCCACTGCTGTCCATTCTGTGGTCTTCCCCACATTCAGCTGACCTCAGTGTCACCGTGTGGCCCAAAACTGCAGTTTTCACAACAAGGTATGGAACAGCACCCAGCCAAGGCCATCTGGTTCAGACCTGCCCGAAACCCAGAAGACACCTCTGACCTTGGTTCTAAGCAGGGCTCAGTGTGTGAAAATGGGCAGCAGGAACTTGATTCGATTGGATTTGACTCCCTACAGCATGGAAGCAGGCCCTTCAGCCCAACAAGTCCACACTGACCCTCTGAAGAGTAACCCACCCAGACCCATTTCCCTCTGACTGATGCACCTAACACTATGGGCAATTTAGCATGGCCAATTCACCTGACCTGCACGAAGAAACTGGAGCACCCGGAGGAAACCCATGCAGACATGGGGAGAATGTGCAAACTCCACACAGACAGACACCCAAGGCTGGAATTGAACCTGGGGCCCTGGTGCTGTGAGGGACCTTATAAGTGAAGATCTAACTCTCCTCGCTGCCCCAGACTCTCCTTCTTGAGCCCCTGATTCAAAAACACAGAAAAAAGAAAATAATCTACCTCACATGTCTCCCATATTCAGTTATTTACTTCTCCTAGGTATCTCTTAAGGTGGTACAGTAGCTCAGTGGTTAGCACTGCTGCCTCACAGTGCCAGGGACCCATGTTCAGTTCCAGTCTCAGGTGACTGTCTGTGTGGAGATTGCACATTTTCCCTGTGTCTGCATGGGTTTCCTCCAGGTGCTCCGGTTTCCTCCCATAGTCCAAAGATGTGCAGGTTAGGGTGAATTGGCCACGCTAAATTGCCTATCACGTTCAGGGATGTGTAGGTTAGGGGCATTAGTCAGGGGAAATGTTGAGTAATAAGATACGGGAATGACTCTGGATGGGTTACTCTTTGGAGGGTCGGTGTGGACTTGTTTGGCTAAATGGCCTGTTTCCACACTGTTTCCACTGTGTTTCCACTGTTACATGTTTCCACTGTTCCCTCTTTAGTTGATGTATAAATTGTGAATATTGAGTTTGTTGCAGGACCAGAATTAAGCGAGTTGTGTAAACCTGCAGAAGTCACTCCTGCAGTCATAGAGATCGCCAGCACAGAAAAATGCCCCTCAACCCGTCAAGTCTGTGCTGGTCAAAAACAACCACCAAAACTATTCCAAACTTATTTTCCATCGCTTGCCCCATAGCCTTGGCATTGCAAGTACACATCTAAATATTTCTTAAATGTGATGAAGGTTCCTACCCCTACTACCCTTAAATTCCAGATTTCCACCACCCTCTGGGTGAAAACATGTTTTCTTAGATCTCATCTAAACCTCCTGCCCTTTACTTTAAATCTATGCCCCTAGTCATTGATCCCCCCCATCAAGGGGAATGGCTCCTTCCTGTTTACCCTGTCTGTGCCCCTCATAATTTTGTATATCTCAATCATGTCTCTTGTTCTCTCTATTTCTTCATCCTTCTGCCCTTACATTCTATGTTTTGGTTTATTTTTCTGTGTTTTAAGATGGTGCTGGAGAGTAGTGACAGTCTACAACACTTCCCACTGCATTTTGCAAGAAGATACTCACATGACAATAAGTAAATCAGATCGACTAAGCCGAGTGCCCTGTGATCTTTGGAAAACAAACCCAACCCGTCCATAACTGCAACTCTCCAGGCAAGCCTTGCTATAAAGAACAGCAGTTTCCTTCTGTTATTCCTACACATGTAGCAATGTATACTGTTTTTTTTTTCTGAATTGCCTTCTGGATGTCGGAAATGAACTATCCATGTCAAAATAATCCCAGTACTGACACCGATTAGATTTTAATTCAGTCTCTACTGGCTTGAGCAGCTGCTCCCACCACAGAGGCTGCATTAGGAATAATAGCACACCCTAATTTTAAAATGTGGTGCATCTAAAGCATTCTTACATTTTGGAGGATCTAAGGTGAGCTGTCATTTTAAGCTATTGTTAATCACAACTTCATATAAAGTTGCCATGGTTTTGGGTATGTTTGCCGAGTTGGGAAGTTGATTTGCAGACATTTCAAGAACAAAGAAAATTCCAGCACAGGAACAGGCCCTTCGGCCCTCTAAGCCTGTGCCAATCCAGATCCTCTATCTAAACCTGCCGCCTATTTTCCAAGGATCTGTATCTGTCTCCTCCCTGCCCATTCATGTGTCTGCCCAGATACATTTTAAATGAAGCTATCGTACCCGCCTCTACCACCTCCGCTGGTAACACGTTCCAGGCACCCACCACCCTCTGCATAAAGAACCTTCCAAGCATATCTCCCCGAAACCTTTCCCTTCTCACTTTAAACTCATGACCCTAGTAATTGAGTCCCCTACTCTGGGAAAAAGCTTCTTGCTATCCACCCTGTCTCATAATTTTGCCAACCTCAATCAGGTCCCCCCTTAACCTCTGCCTTTCTAATGAACATAACCCTAATCTACTCAACCTCTCTTCATAGCTACCGCCCTCCACACCAGGCAACATCCTGGTTTCGCCCCCCTGTCTCGGTGACATCTTCAGGGTTTGAAGCCTCCTGTGAAGCCCTGCTGTACTGTGTCTTCTGGAATTGACTTGGTCCCGTTCCTGCTGCTTCCGGTTCCTGGTTCCGGTTGTTCATTGTCATGGCCGGTACATTGGGTCTCGGTCTATGTGTTTATTAATGGAGTCCGTGGCTGAGTGCCATGCTTCTGGAAATTCTCTGGCTGTCCTCTGTTTAGCTTGTCCTATGATCATTGTGTTGTCCCACTCGAATTTGTGGTCCTTGTTATCTGTGTGTATAGCTACTAGGGATGGCTGGTCGTGGCGTTTAATGGCTAGTTAGTGTTCATGACTGTGGATTGTGAGTTGTCTGCCTGTTTGTTCTATATCGTTTTTCGTGCAGTTTTTGCAAGGAATCTTGTAAATTATGTTAATCTTGCACATGATGGGTATAGGGTCTGTTGTCCTGGTGAGTTGTTGTCTGAGTGTGCCTGTTGGTTTATGGGCTATTGTAAATCCAATGGTCAGGGAAGTCTGGCTGTCAGGTTTTCTGAATTACAACAGCGATCACTCAAATGCACACAAGAGAAGCTGCATGAGGACCCCTCAAAAGGGCTACAACACACTGCAGGACTCCAGATCTACAAAGGGCAGAAGGAGGAGGACACCTCTACAGAGTCTTCGCCAAGAACGGATATCCCCGCATCTTCATCCGCACATGCCTAACAGACAAACAATGCAATGAGGACATGCCATGACCTAACTCACTAGCCACGCTACCTTACATAAAAAACATCTCGGAACTGACAGCCAGACTTCTCCAACCACTGGGATCCATGACAGCCAATAAGCCGACAGCCACGCTCAGACAACAACTCACCAGGACAAAAGACCTGATACCCATCATGTGCAAGACGGACATAATTTGCAAGATTCCATGCAAAGACTATACTAAAACACTATATAGAACAAACAGGCAGACAACTCACAATCCACAGTCATGAACACTAACTAGCCACTAAACGCCATGACCAGCCATCCCTAGTAGCTATACACACAGATAACAAGGACCACAAATTCGACTGGGACAAGCCAATGATCATAGGACAAGCTAAACAGAGGACAGCCAGAGAATTTCCAGAAGCATGGCACTCAGCAACGGATTCCGTTAATAAACACATAGACCGAGACCCAATGTACCGGCCATGACAATGAACAACCGGAACCAGGAACCGGAAGCAGCAGGAATGGGACCAAGTCAATTCCAGAAGACACAGTACAGCGGGGCTTCACAGGAGGCTCCGAACCCTGAAGATGTCACCCAGACAGGGGGGGGCGAAACGTCTGCAAATCAACTTCCCAACATTCCTACAACCATGGCAACTGGCACCCACGCTACATATCTTTACGCAAACCTTGAATCTGCATGCAAAGTTATTCCATGTCAGGTCGCTGTCATTAAACCACAACCAGTGAATCTTACCCAGGTTTTATCACCCAGATGATGGCAAAATGCTGATGTTGGGCTTATTGTAGATGGAAGTAAACATCTAACTTGTTAACAGTGACTGTTGTTGCATCTATGAGTGGAGTAGTCAAAGGTCACCTCTCAAAAAATATCAAAGTGTTTGCCAAATGCAGGGACTACTCCAAAACACAATAATTACTTCACAAATGATGACAAATACTGTCACCACCTTAGAAATATATCCATTGATGTATGCAAAAAATTAATGCCAGTCTTATTTTACAATATATTTTAGTTATTCTTCAGACAGGATTGAGTTATTGACCGTGATACTTGATTGGCTGTTTGATGCTGCATTTATTTCAAACATCAAAACTCCCACACAAGCTGTTGAGTGAAATGCTGCACTGCAATACATCTGTTCTAGCAGTAGAAATTAACAGCAGCCAACTGATTACCTGGACTTCATGCAGAATGGGCTGATTCTGCTATAGCTGACCCATTGGGGAAAGTGAGGAGAAAGTGAGGACTGCAGATGCCAGAGATCAGAGTCAAAAGGCGTGACACTGGAAAAGCACAGCAGATCAGGCAGCATCCGAGGAGCAGGACAATCCACTTTTCAGGCATAATCCCTTCATCACTTTCCATTGGGGAAAGTGTGTAGGTGAGCCGGCCATGGAGGTTTGGATGAGTGGACTGCGCTGCATTAAATATTTTCAAAGCAGAGGTAGATAGATTCTTGCTTACCAAGGAGATGAAAGATTCTCAGGGATGTGCAGGAATGGAGAGTTCAGGTTAAAATCAGATCAGCTATGGTGGAGCAGGCTCGAAAGGCCTACTCTTGTCTCAGTGGTTAGCACTGCCGCCTCACAGCACCAGGGTCCCACGTTCAATTCCAGCCTCGGGCGACTGTCTGTGCGGAGTTTGCACATTCTCCTTGTGTCTGCGTGGGTTTCCTCCCACAGTCCAAAGATGTGTAGGTCAGGTGAATTGGCCAAGCTACATGGCTAGTGCATTAGTCAGAGGGAAATGAGTCGGGGTGGGTTACTCTTCGGAGGGTTGGTATGGACTGGTTGGGCCGAAGGGCCTGTCTCCATATTGTAGGGAATCTAATCTAATTCCTGTTCTCATGTTCGTATTTGATGCCTATTTTTTATTCATTCATAGGATGAGGGCATCACTGGCTAGGCCAGCATTTATTGCCCATCCCTAGTTGCCCAGAGGACTGTTAAGAGTCAGCCACATTGCTGTGGGTCTGGAGATACATTCAGGCCAGACCAGGTAAGGATGGCAGTTTCCTTCCTTAAAGGACATTAGTGAACCAGATGGGTTTTCCTAATAATTGACAGAGGATTTATTGTCATCATTGGACTCTTAATTCCAGAGCAATTCCAGATTCCAGATTTTTTTCCTATTGTTTTTTTCCTGTTTCGATGTTCATATTTATGGCCTTCAGATGAGGTGAGACTGGGGAAAGTGGAAAGCAGCAGCAGACATACATAAAAATGAAGTGTTAATCTGATGAAGCTACCGGATAAGACTACATGAATTCCAAACAGCATAAGCAGTAAAGGATAGACAGAGCTAAATGATCAGATCTAAGCTCTGCAGTCCGAAATCCTAAAAGTCCAGTCATAAATGGTGGTAGATAATTAAACAACTCACTGGAGGAGGAGGCGCCACAAATATCCCCATCCTGAAGAGTCCAACAAATCCATGCAAAAGGTAAGGCTAAAGCATTTATAACAATCTTCAGCCAGAATTGCCGAGTGGATGATTCATCTCAGCCTCCTCCAGTGATCTCCAGTGTCACACATAACTGTCTTCAGCCAATTCAATTCACTTCAGGTGATACCAAGAAAGAGCTGAAGGCTCTGGATACTGCAAAGCCTGTGGGCCCTGACAACATTCCAGCAATACTAGACTTGCACTCTAGAACTTGCCACTCCCTTAAAGCCAAGCTGTTCCAGAACAGTTACAACACTGGGATCTACATGACAATGTGGTAAATTATCCAGGTATGTTCTATACACAAAAGATAGAGTGAGAGTTGTCGAATTTGAAACTAAGATTGTGAATCTAAATAAAGGGAGCTGTGAGGATAAGAGGCACGAATTGGCCAGGATGTGCAGAGGAGCCTCGATTATCCGAATATCAATTATCCGAATTTCGGATTATCTGAAGAAGATCTCAAGGTCCCGATAGAAACATTACATCAAGGAGGTGTTTCCAACACAGATCGCGTCTTTTGTTTACAATGATTAAAAATGAACTCAGCTTACTGAAATACTGCCGGGAACAGTCCTGGACATCGATGGGAGCCCAGGCACCATCTCCAAATGACTGACCTCCCACACTCATTCTCTCCATCCCCCCCCCACACTTTCCCTGGAGTTCTACACAGGGGTGTACCCTAAACCCCCGCTCCCAGATAATCTCTCCAACATTGTCCTGTACAGGGCAAAGGTGGAACTTGTCAAAACCATGCAGTAGCAAGTTGTGCGAGCGTGTGTGTGTGCACACACGCTATTTTGGGATTCACCCCACCAAAGGCAGCAGCAGCTTCGCTGCTGGGTGTCCAGCCTGGCTGCCCCAGAAGAGAGGGGGGAGGCAGACAGGTGGGCCAGGGGTGGGGCGACAGGGGTGCTGCTGGGGTGTGTGGGGGTGGGACAGCCAGGTCGGATTGGGGGCAGGGTTGGATGGGGTTTGGGGTTAGGGTTAGGGGCAGACGGGGGGGGGGGGGGGGGGTGCGGTTGGGGGGGTGCAGGGGCCTGCGAACAGTGTGCTGCTGCCTAGTCTCCTGAACATGGAGTGGACTTAGCAAGTGCTCACTGTGTCAATTCCATTGAACTGATTGGGGGAGTGGGAGGCTTCAGCAATGCTGCAGGTCCCTTACACCCATGTGTGTGTCTCTGCTCAGAAAACAACCCTGAGACAGAGAGCGAGGAAAAAGGAAACTTCAGAAAACTCCGAGACCCAGAGGAGAGGCATTGAATCAATTAACCAAATAATCAATTATCTGAATGAAATACTGCCCACCTATCTTGTTCGGTTAATCGAGGTTCCTCTGTATTAGGGAAGTGTTGGAAAAGGGCAATGGTGGAGAGACAGTGGTTCATTTTAAAATGGCATATGCATGAATTGCAATAAGTATTTGTTTCTGTTTGGTCCAGTCATAAAAGAGGAAATGACCATGGCTTCCAAACAAAATTAGGGATCATATTGTATCCAAAGAGGAGACAAATATAATTGTCAGAAAAAGCAACAAACCTATGAACAGTTTAGAATTCAGCAAAAGAGGGCAAGAAGTTTGATCAAGAGTGGGGGGGAAGAGAATATGAGAGTAAAATTGTACGGAACATTGTAACTAATCATCAATGTTTACAGATATGTTAAGAGGGAAGAATTAATAAACGCAAACACACACCCTTTACTGTCAGAAATGAGGGAAATTATAATGGGGAACAAAAAACTTGCAGAAGAATTGAACACATATTTTGGTTCTGTTTTCACAAAAGAGGGCAGCATTAAACTCCCAGAAATGGTAAGGAACCAAAGGTCCAGTGAGAGGGCCAAATTGTAGGTAGTCAGTATTAATGAGTAAAGGGTGCTGGGAAATTAATGGGGCTAAAGGCCGGCAAATTACCAGGGCCTGATAATCTCCATCCCAGAGTACTAACGGCAGCAGCCCTGAAAATATTGGATGCATTAGTGGTCACTTGTCAAAATTCTGTAGAATCTGGAACAGTTCCTGCAGACTGAAGGGTGACAAAGGTAACCCCACTGTCTAAAACAGGAGGGAGAGGAAGAAACAAGAATTACAAGCTGGTGGGGTACCACAAGGATCAGTTCTTGGACACCAGTTATTCATGATATAAATTTATAGAAGGGGGCATGACAATTGTGCACAGGGCAACGGTGTCTACATGGGTGGGGGGGGGGGGGAGATCTGATAAAGCATGGATGGGGGTTATGTGAGAGGGGGGTTGTTCATGGTCTGGGCTACAAGCAGGGAGCAGTGTGTGACCACGGATGGCACGTTCATCTCAGATGCTAGGGGCTGGGTTTTTGGGGGAAGGGTGGGGTATTTGGGGGGTGGTGTGGGGAAGGAGATGGGGTTGCTACGGAGCTGCAAAGATGATGGACTTCAGGGGAAGGGAATCTGGAGGTTCCAGGCCTCATCGACACACAGATGCAGAAGCTGGAAGCCACGGGCTGAGGAGCACTCACCATCCTCTCCCATGGCATTAGGAAAGCACCATTCAATCCTCTCCCATGGCATTAGGAAAGCACTATTCAAATACAAATCGTCATTCTTCTTCTTCAGGAGTATATTAGAAGAACAAGTTCAAGAGCATGATTTGTCTTCGAAAAGTAATAATCAGTGGATTGCTTTTGTCCATCTATTTACTGGTGCCCTTTATAATACCTTTAATCTCCTCATGTTGAGAGATAGTTATAGTCAAAACAATAAGCTGCATTGTGTATGCATAAAGGGCTCATTGTCACGGTGAAATGAGGCTTGAGCTGTGGGACAAATGCCACACTTGAAGTTCAGAGATGGTTCAGTCAGAAACTCTTTCTTAAAACATGTGACAACGTGATTCAATCTCATAATTCTCTCTTTGAAGGTCTCTCTGTAAAGGCTCTCAACGGCTCTCCAAGTTCACAGCAAGCAAGAATTGATGTACACAGATTTCTAAAAAGAATATACATAACTGGCTTCAAAACGCTCTCGCTGTTTGTCCTGCTTATTCCTGGTCTCGTCATTACCTTCTGGAAAGGAGAATGTCACCTCACAGACAAACAGCTGGGAGGTAAGATACAGATGTGAACAAAAAAAAAACAGGGAAACAGCTCAAGCTCATGAACTGCAGTAACTTCGCCTTCTGCAACTGTATTAATGTTCCCCATTGGCCCCTCCCGTTAGTTGCAGAACAGATTAATTCTGTTCTGGTGGGCACATTTAAATACAGGACTGTCAGCTGTCAGGACTACCCAGGATCTTACTGGCCTCCTTTGGGTATTAGATTTGTAGCTCTGTTTACACCCCCAGTCAATTTGTGATTGTCTCAAGCATTGCTTGCACTCTAAGTATGCCCATGAATGGCCAAATGAAACATTAAAATACCATCTTGATATTCCTCCCACAGGCCACTTCACTCAATGATATTCCTTAATTTTTTTCCAGAATGCCATTAATTTCCATCTTGTTTTGTGTAACAGCACACAATTAACAGTAGTGCATGGACTTCAAAGCTTTTTCAATTCTCCCTTCTCTTAATCCCACCTTGTGAATAATTCTCATTAATTATTTGGCCTTCATTGTCACAACTTAAAATTCCTTTTATTTAATATTTCTTTCCATCAATCCCATTTTAATGGCTTGAATGGATAGAGAGGCTTTTTTCCCAGGGTGAAATGGTCAACTTTTGGGGAGAAGTGTGTGGAAAATTTTACACACAGAGGGTGGTGGGTGCCTGGAACGCACTGCCAGTGGAGATGCTGAAAGCAGGCAATTTAGCAACGTTTAAGGCATATCTTGATAGGCACATGAACAGGAGACAATCAAAGGGATAGAAACTGGGCTGGGGAATAAATAGCAAGTCTAAATGAGGATTTACAAATTGGTGCAGGCTTAATGGGCTGAAGGGCCTGTTCCTGTGCTGTATTGTATTGTATTGACAATCTATGGCTTGTGTGCCAACGCCTTAAATCATTTACTCTTCAGATCACAATAACCAGTTTGACAAGTAGGTCTATGAAACCCAGCCTTCAATGCAGGTTCACCATATGCTCCCACATGTTGTTACATTGTACGCAACAAATCACTTCTGCACATTTACATCAGTATCCCACCATCATGCGAAACACTCTTCACTTTCTTGATCTCATCCAAAAAAATCGAAAAAAGGTGGAGAGGTAGCTCTGTCTCAATATCTTTGCATATTCTCCCCCTGCATGATAAAGCCTCAGATAGTGGCCAAACTGTCAACCTCATCATTTGATTTAATTTGATTTATTATTGTCACATGTACTGTGAAAAACACTGTTTTTCATGCTATCCATACCTCACATAAATACATCAGGGTAATAGAACAGAACACAAAATATTGTGTTACAGCTACAGAGAGGATACAGAGAATGATCAACACTAATATTTGAGAGGCCCATTCTTAAGTCTGATAACAGTGGGGAAGAAATTGTTCTTGAATCTGTTGGTACATGTTTTCAAACCTCCGTCCGATAGAAGAGAGTATAACCAGGGTGGACGGGGTCTTTGATTACTTACAGTGTGTAAAAGGCCTTTCAGCCCAACAAGTCCACACCGACCCTCCAAAGAGCAAGCCACCCAGACCCATTCCCCTACATTTACCCCTTCACCTAACACTATGGGCATTTTAGCATGGCCAATTCACCTGACCTGCACCTTTTTAGACTGTGGGAGGAAACCGGAGCACACCCACGCAGACACAGGGAGAATGTGCAAACTCCACGCAGACAGTTGCCTGAGGTGGGATTTGAACCCAGGTCTCTGGCACTGCGAGGCAGCAGCGCTAACCACTGTGCCACCGTGCTGCCCCAATTATGTTGGCTGCTTTCCCAAGGCTGTGGAAAGTGTAGGCAGAGTCAGTAGTAGCAAGGCTGGTTTGTGGGATAGACTGGGATGTGTTCACAACTCTCCGTAATTTCTTGCAGTCTTGGGCAGAACAGTTGCCATACTCCTGACACACAGCAACATGGTTGACTCTTAATTGCTCTCTGGACAATTAGAGATGGACAATAAATGCTGCCCTGGCTGGCCCTCATTCTTGGAATGAATAAAGATAAAAAATTAGAAACTTTAAACCCAGCAAAATCTGATCTCCAAACCTCATATAGCAAACTGAAAAAAAGAACAGCTGTTGGCCATAATTTTTCTTTGCTGTCCAAGATTTCATGAAATTGTTAAATCTGGGGTCTTGTTGGTAAACATCAAAGAGTCAATAATTGGTTTGAGAAAAAAAACAAAAGGAGTTTGTAAGAAATGTACGTTATCATAGATCCCTCCAGTGTGGAAACAGGCCATTTGGCCCATAAAGTCCACACTGACCCTCCGAACAGTAATCCAACTGGACCCATTCCCCTACCTTATTACTCTACATTTACAGCACAGCAGGTCAGGCAGCATCCAGGGAACAGGAGATTCGACGTTTCGGGCACAGGCCCTTCTTCAGGAATCCTGAAGAAGGGCCTGTGCCCGAAACGTCGAATCTCCTGTTCCCTGGATGCTGCCTGACCTGCTGTGCTGTTCCAGCAATAAAGTTTCAACTTTGATCTCCAGCATCTACAGACCTCACTTTCTCCACTCTACATTTACCCCTGACTAATGCACCTAAACTATACATCCCAAAACTATGGGCAATTTAGCATGGCCAATCCACCCTAACCTGCGTATCTTTGGACTGTGGGAGGAAACCGAAGCACCTGGAGGAAACCCACGCAGACACGGGGAGAATGTGCAAACTCCACACAGACGGTTGCCCGAGGCTGGAATTGAATGCAGGTCCCTGATGCTGTGAGGCAGCAGTGCTATTCACTGAGCCACCATGCCACTGAGTTTTTGTGGTGACTGCTTTTTCCACAAAAAAGTTAATATTTATTTGCACAAGCTGTGGAAAGCTACTGTTTACCAAAACATAAAGATAAGACTGAAGAATTTGAAAAGAAATTAGCCTAATGCCAACCGCATAACCAATGTCAATTGTTGAAAAATCCAATGTTTCACTCACATCCTTTAGGAAAGGAAACCTGACATCCTTACCGGGCCTGGCCTTCATGAGGTCCCAGACACACAGCAATGTGATTGCTTCTTAATTGCCCTGAAACTTGGGATGGACAATTAATGGTGACCCAGCCAGTGATGCCCATATCATATGACCAAAACACATTTTTTGAGATTACTGTTACACTTGCAGCTAGCTGTAAATAAAAAGGCCTGGAAGATCCATTCAGTGACATGAAATCTTCACTTCTTTGCCTGTTTCTCAGATCTTTTGATGAATCACCGATGTTTGTGCACTATATTCCCAATTTAACAATACCTTGAGTTGAATGTAAAGTGTACTCTCTCAACTTGGCAAGACATCTTCATAGGGTTGGGTTCAGGACGGTGGATGATGGTGGTGGAAGGGTCAGATTGCTGATGGATTCTATCATTACTATCCTTGTCCTCCTCCTCCTCATGGGTTTTAACTTCACTGGGAGAAAGGAGACTGAGATGGACAGATTTGTGATCAGGAGGGGAAATCAAGGGTTACTGGGAAAAGGCAGGAAAGTGGAGTTGAGGATTATCAGCTCAGTATTGATCACATTGAATAACAGAGCAGACTCAATGGGCTGAATGGCCTACTTGTGCTCTTACATCGTATGGTATTGTGGTCTGTGCAAGGTCATCACAACTTCCCTGACATTAGTAGGTGGTCTAACTATTCACTTTCACCTCTGCCTTTGCCTGTCCTGCGGCCCTAGCTCCCCATGATTAGCTTCACATTCCTATAAGAGAAGTGAACTCCAGCAAAACTCAATGTCACTGTCCTGGTTTTCAAGATAGCAGCTACAGATGCTCATTATTCACCAAATCATCTTATCTGAACCTGTCTGAGTTTAGCTAAACAGGGAGAGATCTGTTACATTTTTTTAAATTCTCACTAACTTTGCTGTTTTTTTCTGTCTGTAAATCAATTTCTATTTCCAGTGCTGACTCTAATAGTGTTTTTTTTTATCCCTGGTTTAATGTACTGTAACAGTGTTGGTCTCAGTACTCCCTTCCCGGCCATCCCTTAAGTTTCATTATTAATTCGTCAGCTCCTAAAACTCTTTATACTTTTGATCACACACAAATATATACTATAGGCTAACTTTTTCTGGATTGTTTTGAGATAATTTGTTCCTTTCAGAACCTTCTTAGAAAGACTATCAAGGACATACCTGTAGTCTCCATCACATACTTGTTACATTTCCAGTGGCAATGGTCCTACCTGCTCTGTTAAATTTTCTATTAGTCACATTCTGGAGTACGCCAGTACCATTGTAAATTCCAATTTCATTTCAGTATGGCTCCAGGGGCATTTACTTACAATCTAAGGTCGATGAAGGCAGAGCAGTTGGCATTGTCTACATGAGTTTAGTAAGGCCTTCGACAAGGTTGCACATGGCAGACTAGTTAGTAAGGTTGGAGATAGTGAGGACTGCAGATGTTGGAAAGTCAGAGTCGATAAAGTGTGGAGCTGGAGAAAGCACAGCAAGTCAAGTTAGCATCAGGAGAGTCGACGTTTCAGGTCAGGACCTTTCATCAGTCCTGACCTCCTGCGTTTTCTCCAGCTCCACACTTCATCGACTTCAATTAGTAAGGTTAAATCACATGAGATCCAGGGAGAGTTAGCCAACTGGATACAAAATTGGCTTGACGGTAGGAGACAGAAGGTGTTGGTAGAAGGCTGTTGTTCAGACTGGAGGCCTGTGACCAGCGATATGCCACAAGGATCGATGCTGTGTCCACTGTTGTTCGTCATTTATATAAAAGATTTGGTTGAAAGTATAAGCGGTATGGTTAGTAAGTTTGCGAACGACACCAAAATTGGTGGTATAGCGGACAGTGAAGAAGGTTACCTAAGAGTACAGCAGGATCTTGGTCAACTGGGTAATGGGCCGAGGCGTGGCAGATGGCTAATTCGGATAAATGTGAGGTGTTGCATTTTGATAAAACATACCAGAGCAGGACTTACACAGTTAACGGTAGGTACCTGAGGAGTGTTGTCGAACAGAGAGACTTAGGAGTGCAGGTGCATAATTCCTTGAAGGTGGCACTCGTGGCTAGACAGGTTGGTGAAGAAGGTGTTTGGCATGCTTGTCTTCATCAGTCAGAGCACTGAGTACAGGAGTTGGGGATGTCATGTTACGACTGTAGAAGACATTGGTAAGGCCATATCTGGATTTAGGAAAGATGTCATTAAACTGGAGAGAGCGCAAAAAAGATTTACAAGGATGCTACTAGGACTGGAAGGTTTTATTTATAAAGAGAGGCCGGATAGGCTGGGAGGTTGAGGGGGTGACCTTATGGAGGTTTGTAAAATCATGATGGGCATGGATAAGGTGAATCGCAAAGGTCTTTTTCCCAACATAAGGGAGTCCAAAACTAGAAGGCATAGGTTTACGGTGAGAAGGGAAGGATTTAAAAGGGGCCTGAGGGCCAACTTTTTCACACAGAGGTGGTGGGTATCTGAAACGACCTGCCAAAGGAAGTGTTAGAGGCTGGTACAATTACAACATTCAAAAGACATTTGGACAGGTACATGAACAGGAAGGGTTGAGAGGGATATGGGAAGTATGCTGGTGAATCGGACGAGTTCGGTTCAGCAAACCTGGTAGGCATGGAGGGATTGGATTGAAGGATCCATTTCTGTGCAGTATGACTCAATGACTCTTTGAAATGCTGCTGCAGCAGAGAATACACAGGGATCCATTCAGATCTGAATTAACGTGGCTATAGACTGTGTCAGTGCTAGCAGCCAAGGAGGTGGGTTTGAATTTGTTATAAATAAATGGAGGTATGTAGGAGATGTAGCTTAATGGAGGTCTAGTTTCTTTGGTGGAGAAAGGGCTGTGATTTAATTGATGGAGAAATTGAGTTGTGGATCTAACTGATGATTGCTTTGTCTGTGGGGCTGGGAGTGAGTTTTGTCATTTTCATTAACTGGAAGGGACTTCTCTCTCTCTCTCTCAATGTGCAACTGATATCTGATCACAACAATGCATTACGTAGCTGAATGCCCATTATCCTGGCTGAGTTAATATCGTTCTACTGCATTGTGTTTCTAACCTCTTTAATCAATAAGGCAACTCCACTGCCTTTCTCCTCTTTGTCTGTAGCCATGTCTCTATAATCCCAACTATATCACATCCATTTACACCTATTTCATAGAATCATAGAATCTGTACAGTGTGGAAGTAGGATATTCAGCCCATCGTATCCATACCACCCCCTAGAAGAGCATCCTACCCATCCATGCTAGCCCTGTAACCCTGTATTCCCCATGGCTAATCCGCCTAGACTGCACATCCCTGGATTCAATGGCCAATTTAGCATGACCAATCCACCTAACCTGCACATCTTTGGACTATCTATGCGATTGATTCCTCCACTTCTTGGCATTGCTCATACATTTCCATGATTATAATTTCTCAGATTCTATCCTGATTGTTCTGGGCTATAGTTCCAAGGACTCAGGACTCACCTTTACATCAGTATGGAGGCCAGCTGGACAAGATTGGGAATGTGTTCGAACAAATCAAGACCCATTCTCTCCCCTACAAGTGTCCAAACAAGAGTCACTGGATAATTACTTTCTAAACCAAAATGTCACTCCAGCCAAAGGAAGACCATTGATCCCACCCTAATCTCCCTCTGGCCCAAAACTGGGATTAGCATTGGCCAGGATTGTACTTGCAATCTCCACAGTTTGTTATCACACCATGGACTGCATTTACTGAATGACACATTGCTGGGTGGAGAAATTAGCTCCGATTCACCCCTTTTTAACAGCAGGATTTTGCAGCAAAAATGCTCACACTGACAGAATTAACACCGAAAGAAAAAGCTAAACCTTAAAACAACATTTCCAGATTGTCATTTGGCTTTAATTCCACCTAATGGGGGAGACTGTGAGTACATTCATCTGCTGCTGCTGGTGGCAAGCTTAGAGGAAGGGTATTTAATTGAGTGAGAGGGTGGTGCACAAATGAAAGGGGTGGTGTCATGTCTGAATCTCACTGGCTTCTGGCTATCACTAGAATTAACACATGGTCAACCAACTCCACCCCACTGCCGATCGACCAAAGGATCAATGCTGCTACTTCCTCAGAAGGTGAAGGAAATTCAGCATGCCCACAATTACTCTGACCAATTTTTATCACTCCGTCTACAGTTCCCGCTGCCTCAGGGAAAGCAGCCAACATAATCAGAGACCCCTCTTTTCCACCCTCTTCCATCGGGCAGAAGATTCAGAAGTCAGAAAACACATAAGGACAAATTTAAGAACAGCTTCTTCCCCGCTGTTATCAGACTTATGAATGGACCTGTCATACATAAAGTTGATCTTTTTGCTGCACTTTCTCTGCAGCTCTGACACTATATTCTCCATTCTGTTCTTATATAAGGTCTGGCTAGCACACAAAAAAATTACCTTCCATGGTGTCTCAGAACTTGAAAATAATAAATCAAATCACCTCACCAGGTGCTGCTGAGATCCAGTATTTCTGGCTTCTGATTGGCTGGCAGCTCCTGCTTGACAGGATTCCTGCCTCTTGCAGTCCCTCCCCCCACCCAAGTTTTGATTCCAGGTATAGGACCCCTGGTGGCCTTGCAAGTGCCTTCCTGATGAAGGGTTTTTGCCCGAAACGTCGATTTCGAAGCTCCACGGATGCTGCCTGAACTGCTGTGCTCTTCCAGCACCACTGATCCAGAATCTGGTTTCCAGCGTCTGCAGTCATTGTTTTTACCTAAGTGCCTGAGGGGTGTGTGATTCAGTAGAAACAGAGTGAGCCTTTCACTGCTCATTAGCTTGCTGACAAGACCTCTGTTGGCTCTGGAAGATTCCACCATCTTTGCGCAATGTTGAGGATTCATTGTCAAGGTTTTTAAAATCAACCGAAGCTCATTTCTGCAATCATTCCCAGGAAGGAATGATGAGCAACATTACTTTAAATGTGGAGACATTTTAGAACTCAAAGTTTTGAATGGTTATCAGGAAAGAAAATTCACTTAAATTACCCCAATCATCGTATTTATATTCTCTTTACATGATGTGGTTTAAGAAATGATAATTCTCATAAATATGTAGCGGACACTGTTATATGCTGTAATATTTATTGCAGAGATGACTGGAAGGTCATGCATTTGATGCTTTGTTTAGAATCAGTCTTGCACATTCTATGAGTTACTGCCAAGGCACTTTGCTTGAAGAAAGCAGTGGGAAATGTGGAAGGGTATCCCAGAAGCATAGAAAGTGCCTCATTAACAAACCAGTGTTTGTACAGCGAGATTTGTGTATTTCTGATGGCTCTTGTTTAATAGTTGAAGAATTTTAGCAGTGTGAGTGTGTGTGTGTAAGAACAAAATGAGTTACAGGAGCTGACTTTATATAGAGATATTTCATGCATGTTTAATGTCCTCTGAGAATCAAGAAAAAAGCCTTCCAAAACGTGGTCTGTTTTTCTGGAATTTCAGTCACTGAAGTCTGAACCATTGCTCAAGATATTTATTGCATTTCATCAATGTATCTGATGTCTGGTGTTTTGGGGATTTGTATCATGCCTCAGTTATTTTTCTTACATCTTGCCCTCAGGGATGTGTGAATTTTCTTGAGATTTTATCTGCGTGTAAGAACTCTCTATCCGTGTCTTAGAAATTATGTGACAACTTGAATGGCAATATTTCGTAGGCACTTTACCCTCAATCAGATTCCTGGGCACTACCTGGGTAGATTCTTCCCAGGCCCTGAAGGATGTGGGAATATGGCAAAACATTTGGGAAAACGGGATGAGCTGTCCATGAAGACTCCACGTCGAGACCAACAAGTCGTATTTTCCGACCCAGCCTCGGATGTTGATTAGATTCCCTACAGTATGGAAACAGGCCCTTCGGCTCAACAAGTCCACACTGGCCCTCCGAAGAGTAACCCACCCAGAAACATTTCCCTCTGACTAATGCACCCGACACTATGGGCAATTTAGCGTGGCCAATTCACCTAACCTGCACATCTTTGGACTGTGGGAGGAAACTCACACAGACACAGGGAGAATGTGCAAACTCCAAACAGACAGTTGCCCAAGGCTGGAATCGAACATGGGACCCTGGTGCTGTGAGGCAGCAGTGCTAACCACTGAGCCACTGTGCCACCCCAAATGTGATTTATGTCAGTGAGTGGTGATTATTGCTTATTATCACCCTCTTTCCTACTGAATCTCACCTCATGGATATGGCAGGCTCCCATTTTCCCAACTGCTGTGAGGAGACTTAGATGCTGAGAATTCTTGACAGGAAATTCAGAGCGGGTCCCAGATGACTCCAGCCCACCACTTGCTCCTCTGGACCTCCAGCTTGGACGCCTGGTGCCAACATAGATGTTGCGCCACCCTGTCATACTGATCTGAAGCCCATCCCACCTACACTATTCCATGTATGTTCATTTGCCTGTCCAATGACGACTTAAATGCACTTAAACTTGGCGAATCTACTACCGATGCAGGCAAAGCATTCCATACCCTTATCACTCTCTGAGTAAAGAAACTACCTCTGACATCTGTCTTATACCTATATCCCCTCACTTTAAAGTTGTGTCTCCTCGTGTTTGTCGTGCCCCATATTTGGAAAAAGGCTCTCCCTGTCCACCCTATCTAACCCTCTGATTATCTTGTATGTCTCTATTAAGTCACCTCTCAACCTTCTTCTCTCTAACGAGAACAGCCTCAAGGCCCTCAGCCTTTCCTCGTAAGACATTCCTTCCATACCAGGCAACATCCTAGTAAATCTCCTCAGCACCGTTTCCAAAGCTTCCACATCCTTCTTATAATACGGTGACCAGACCTATACACAATACTCCAAGTGTGGCCATACCAGAGCTTTGTACAGCTGCAGCATAACCTCCTGGTTTCGGAACCCAATCCCTCTATTAATAAAGGCCAAAACACTGTATGCCTTCTTAACAACCCTGTCAATCTGGGTGGCAACTTTCAGGGATCTGTGTACATGGACACCAAGATCTCTCTGCTCATCTGCACTCCCCAACATCTCAGGGCTCACTGTGTTGGCAGTGGCCACATGTTACCCACATCCACCAACACTGGCATTCGAGATGCTCCAGCCTCAGCACATCCTCCTGACGCATTTCCGAGCCCCTTCCAGTCAGAATCTGCATTTCGACGCTGAACTTTGGAGCACATCTCCTCCTGTCATTGCAATGCTGCTTCAAGGTTGCTTTGTGTATCGGGACAGAAAGACATCGTATATATTGGAACTCTGATTGTCTCAGGGCTGTTTGCTCACTCTCTAAGCACTCACTCCTTTTGCACTAGTGGATTGTTCAAGGCGTCTTTGCCTTACATTCTTGTGATTGAGTCCAGGGGCAGGGGTTTGGTCAGTTGGTCACTGGGGACAGTGAGTGAACCACGCATGCAGCTGTCAGGATGTGTACCATAGGGTCTATATATCCAGGCAAACTTGGAGTGACAGCATGAGAAAACTCGCTAAACATCGTGGAAAGAAACTCACCACGAAACTCAACAAAAATGACACCAACAATTCCTGGAAAGTTTCTATATTTATGGAAAAAGAAATTCCATTTTCCTTTTGCATTTCTTTCCTCATTAAATCAAACAGGTTCCTTCATACTGCTTGATGCTGCCTGGCTTGCTGTGTCCTTCCAGCCTCCAGCCTGTCTCCTTTGGATTCCAGAGTCTACACGTTTTTTTTGTCTTTAGCCTTTTATGACATCTATTTTCTCTTCTTTTCCAAAGGGTCAAATGTTGGTCAATAAACAACTCTGCCAATTCTTTTTCTGCATTATAGTCTCAAGTGACTACAATAAAGGGAGAGCTGCTTGTATGATTCTAAATTTAGCCCTGTGAAATTTAAGCTGTGACAAATACCCGATAAGGACATTCAACATCCAAAATGTGTAGGAGGACTGGGGACCTTTGGGTTCAATTTTCAAAAACATCTGTGATTCAGAATGACTATTTGAGGAATAGATTTTGTGCAAGGATCCTTACAGAATCCACATTCCTATGTAATATTTGCAGTTAAAGTGTCGACATGTTCTAACCATTACATGTAGAATTCCCATCACTTTCATCACCCTCATCCACTGCCCCCAACATCTTACTCATCTGCAAACCATCCCACTGTTCCTTGCTGCTGTAATAAATCATAGCTCTTTCTAAAATGCAGTGTTTAACAGCACTCAGCTATTCAGTGTCAAGTCTCAATGCAGAAATGAGTTACTTCATCCAATTTTGACTGCCCACCATCTGGAAGAAAACCCCAAATATCAAACTGGAATTAATGTGCAGTACAGGTTCATTGATGTTATTTAGGTTATGCATTTCCTGAGAGTCAGGGACTTGAGAGAATGTAATGAAATTCTTGGTGGACAAAATATTCCCTTTCCTAAGAATAGATTTTAAGAATGTCATGATATAGTAGAGATAATTTATTCCATTATTTGGAGATTTGCTATTTCAGGTCTGCGCACTTGCCATGATGTTCCTCAGTTACAAGGCGTGTTGCTGAGCGGACCACATAGGGGGCAGCACTGCTCAATGTCTCTTTGTAAACACAGGTTCGACTGGGAGAAATGGGGCAGGAGATGTCAGCACTAGCCAAGCAAACTGCACAACGTTCATCAGCCTACAGTGGAGACGAATCCACAGAGAATGGTGGTTACCTCTACGAAAGGTTGGCACAGATCCTGGGGATCCATGTGGAATTGCTCTGCAGTTTGATCAGCTTGAGAGATTCAGCACTGACTTCAAGCAACACCCCTGAATCTCTCTCTGATCCTTGGTGGCCAACTTCCTCTGAAACCCATCTCCAGGCTGATTAACAAGGCACTGCCCCCCCCTCATAGAGACACTCTCCACCCAAGGGTGGGTTGTGCAATACCTACCAGATGCCAAAATGATCAATGAACTGATGCATCATTCAACACTTAAGAAATGTAGTGTTGATTGAATAATTTGCTAATGATTAATTATTTAATCATGTATTAATTAGTGCATTCTTTAAGGTTGACTGATGTACCCATCAGTTTGCTAAAGTAAGTAAGCAGCTTGACCCCGATGGTACACTTGGACCAGGCTACCTGGATCTGATTTGACATGACGTTCTTCACTGCTCCTCCAGGAAGACGACCCCTTACCTTTCACCATCCCCTCAACTGAGACCTCTCGGTTAGAGAATCGTTGGGCCATCTTCCATTTTTCCAACATTCTCAAAGACATTCTAGACTGAGCAGCACAGTTTCAGAATGCCAGTGTCTGCCTGGGGTGGAAGGTGGCCTTTTCTAAAGATGGTCCTTCATGAATATCCAATGAGTGGAGAGTTGGACTGGGATAGGGACATGGTAGAAACAGATAGAAACAGGCGTGAGGGGGACAGATAGGTAGTTAGTGAGGTGTGTTTGGTACTACATGGTGAGGGATCAACTGTAGTTGATTAGATTAGATTACTTACAGTGTGGAAACAGGCCCTTCAGACCAACAAGTCCACACCGACCCTCCGAAGAGCAACCCACCCAGACCCATTCCCCTACATTTACCCCTTCACTAACACTACGGGCAATTTAGCATGGCCAATTCACCCAACCTGCACATTTTTTTGGATTGTGGGAGGAAACCGGAGCAACGGGAGGAAATCCATGCAGACACGGGGAGAATGTGCAAACTCCACACAGACAGTTGCCTGAGGCAGGAATTGAATCCGGGTCTCTGCCACTGTGAGGCAGCTGTGCTAACCACTGTGCCACCGTGCCGCCTGTTGACCAGTTGACAACCGTCAACCAGTTACCCCTGGAAGAGCACTGAGGCAGAGCCCAGAGATGAAACATTATAGAACATAGAACATAGAACATAGAAGAATACAGCACAGTCCAGGCCCTACGGCCCTCGATGTTGCGCCGATCCAAGCCCACCTAACCTACATTAGCCCACTATCCTCCATATGCCTATCCAATGCCCGCTTAAATGCCCATAATGAGGGAGAGTCCACCACTGCTACTGGCAGGGCATTCCATGAACTCACGACTCGCTGAGTAAAGAACTTACCCCTAACATCTGTCCTATACCTACCCCCCCTTAATTTAAAGCTATGCCCCGTTGTAATAGCTGACTCCATACATGGAAAAAGATTCTCACTGTCGACCCTATCTAAACCCCTAATCATCTTGTACACCTCTATCAAGTCACCCCTAAACCTTCTTTTCTCCAATGAAAACAACCCCAAGTGCCTCAGCCTTTCCTCATAAGATCTTTCTACCATACCAGGCAACATCCTGGTAAACCTCCTCTGCACCCATTCCAGTGCCTCGACATCCTTCCTATAGTATGGCGACCAAAACTGCACACAATACTCCAGATGCGGCCGCACCAGAGTCTTATACAACTGCAACATGACCTCAGTACTCCGGAACTCAATTCCTCTACCAATAAAAGCCAGTACGCCATATGCCTTCTTCACTGCACTATTTACCTGGGTGGCAACTTTCAAAGATTTGTGTACATGGACACCAAGGTCCCTCTGCTCATCCACACTACCAAGTATCCGACCGTTAGCCCAGTACCCCATCTTTTTATTACCCTTACCAAAGTGAATCACCTCACACTTAGCTACATTGAACTCCATTTGCCACCTTTCTGCCCAGTTCTGCAGCTTATCTATATCCCGCTGTAACCTGCCACATCCTTCCTCACTGTCTACAACTCCTCCGACTTTCGTATCATCCGCAAACTTGCTCACCCAACCTTCTAACCCCTCCTCCAGGTCATTTATAAAAATGACAAACAGCAATGGTCCCAAAACAGATCCTTGCGGAACACCGCTAGTGACGGCACTCCAAGATGAACCTTTGCCATCAACTACTACCCTCTGTCTTCTTCCAGCCAGCCAACTCCTAATCCAAACCTCCAACTCACCCTCAATGCCATACCTCCGTATTTTTTGCAGTAGTCTACCATGGGGAACCTTATCAAACGCCTTACTAAAATCCATATACACCACATCTACCGCTTTCCCCTCGTCCACCTCCTTAGTCACCTTCTCAAAGAATTCAATAAGGTTTGTGAGGCACGACCTGCCCTTCACAAAACCATGCTGACTATCCTTGATCACATTATTCCTATCCAGATGTTCATAAATCCTATCCCTTACAACTCTCTCTAAGATTTTGCCCACAACAGAAGTGAGACTCACCGGCCTATAGTTACTAGGGTTATCCCTACTCCCCTTCTTGAACAAGGGAACCACATTTGCTAGCCTCCAATCTTCTGGCACTACTCCTGTAGACAACGAGGACATAAAAATCAAGGCCAATGGCTCTGCAATCTCCTCCCTTGCTTCCCAGAGAATCCTAGGATAAATGCCATCAGGCCCAGGGGACTTATCTATTTTCACCCTTTCCAGAATTTCCAACACCTCTTCTCTACATGCCTCAAAGCCATCCATTCTACTTAATTGTGACTCAGTATTCACATTGACAACAATGTCCTGTTCCTGATTGAATATGACGAAGAGTATTCATTCAGTGTCTCCCCAATCTCTTCAGCCTCCACACGCAACTTCCCACTACTATCCGTGACTGGACCTATTCCTACCCTAGTCATTCTTTTATTCCTGACATACCTATAGAAAGCCTTAGGGTTTTCCCTAATCCTACCAACTAAGGACCTTTCATGTCACCTCCTTGCTGCTCTTAGCTCTCTCTTCAGGTCCTTCCTGGCTACCTTATAACTCTCAATCGCCCCAATTGAACCTTCACGCCTCATCTTTACATAGGCCGCCCTCTTCCATTTAACAAGGGATTCCAATTCCTTATTAAACCATGGCTCCCTCACACGACCCTTTCCTCCCTGCCTGACGGGTACATACCTATCAAGGACACTCAATAGTTGCTCCTTGAACAAGCTCCACATATCAATTACACCCTTGCCTTGAAGCTTACTTTTCCAGGCCACACATCCTAAGTCATGCCTCACAGCATCATAATTTCCCTGCCCCCAGCTATAACTCTTGCCCTGTAGTGCACACTTATCCCTCTCCATCACTAGAGTAAAAGTCACCGAATTGTGGTCACTGTCCCCAAAGTGCTCACCTACCTCTAATTCTAACACCTGGTTCATTACCCAGAACCAAATCCAGTATGGCCTCACCTCTTGTTGGCCTATCTACATATTGTGTCAGGAAACCCTCCTGCACACATTGGACAAACACTGACCCATCTAACGAACTTGAGCTATAGCTTTCCCAATCAATATCAGGAAAGTTAAAGTCCCCCATACCAACCACCCTATTACTTTCACTCTTCTCTTGAATCATCCTCGCAATCCTTTCTTCTACGTTTCTAGGACTATTAGGAGGCCTGTAGAAAACTCCTAACAGGGTGAGCTCACCTTTCCTATTCCTAACCTCAGCCCAAACTACCTCAGATGGCGAGTCTTCATCCATCGTCCTTTCCACAGCTGTAATACTAAATTAGCTGTTCTGCTGATTGGAAAACATGGATTAAATGCCCTAAGACATCTGTGGCTGCCGACATCGCCTTCACCCTCTATAAAGCATACTTGGACCAGCACCATCTTTGAGGTTTAGAACATAGAATATTACAGCGCAGCACAGGCCCTTCAGCCTTCAATGTTGCGCCAACTTGAACCAATCTGAAGCCCATCTAACCTACACTATTCTATTTTCATCCATATGCCTATCCAATGACCATTTAAATACCCTCAAATTTGGCAAATGTACTGCTGTTGCAGGCAGTGCATTCCACTTCCCCACTACTCTCTGAGGATAGAAACTATCTCTGACATCTATCCTATATCTATCACACCTCAATTTAAAGCTATGTCCCCTCATACCAGCCATCACTGTCCGAGGTAAAAGGCTCTCCCTGTTCACCCTATCTAACCCTCTGATTATCTTATATGTCTCAATTAAGTCACCTCTCAACCTTCTTCTCTATAACGAAAACAGACTCAAATCTCTCAGCTTTTCCTCATAAGGCCTTCCCACCAACCAGGTAACATCCTAGTAAATCTCCTCTGGACCCTTTCCAAAGCTTCCACATCCTTCCTATAATGCAGTGACCAGACCAAATCCTAAACAGCCCAGGGGACTTATCTATTTTCACACTCCCCAGAATTGCTAACACCTCCTCATCGTGAACCTCAATCTTGTCTAGTCTAGTAGCCTGTATCTCAGTATTCTCCTCGACCACATTGTCTTTTTCCAATGTGTATACTGATGAAAAATATTCATTTAGTGCTTCCTCAATCTCCTCGGACTCCATGCACAAGTTCCCACTACTGTCCTTGATTGGCCCTAATCTTACTCAAGTCAATTTTTTTATTCCTGATTTACCTATAGAAAGCTTTAGAGTTTTCCTTAATCCTATCTGCCAACAATTTCTCATGACCTTTCCTGGCTCTTCTTAGTTCTCTCTTTAGGTCTTTCCTGGCTAACTTGTAACTCTCAAACGCCCTAACTGAGCCTTCACGTCTCGTCCTAAAATAAACCTTGTTCTTCCTCTTGACAAGAGATTCAACTTCTTTAGTAAACCACAGCTCTCTCTCTCAACCACTTCCTCCCTGCCTGACAGATACATACTTATCAATTACCCGCAGTAGCTGTTCCTTGAATAAGCTCCACAATTCAATTGTGCCCGTCCCCTGCAGTTTCCCTAATCACATCATAATTACCTTTCCCCCAGCTATAACTCTTACCCTGTGGTATACACCTATCCCCTTCCATCGCTAAAGTGAACATAACCAAATTGTGGTCACTATCACCAAAGTGCTCACCTACCTCCAAATCTAACACCTGGCCGGGTTCATTTCCCAGTATCAAATCTAATGTGGCCTCGCACTTGTTGGCCTGTCTACATACTGTGTCAGGAAACCCTCCTAAGCACATTGGACAAAAACTGACCCATCTAAAGTATTTGTACTGTAGTATTTAGAGTCAATATTTGGAAAATTAAAGGCCCCCATAACAACTACCCTGTTACTCCCGCTCCTATCCAGTATCATCTTTGCTAGCCTTTCCCCTACAAAGGGCAGCACGGTGGCTCAGCGGTTAGCATTGCTGCCTCACAGCACCAGCATCCTAGGTTCAATTCCAGCCTTGGGTGACTGTATGTGTGCTCCGGTTTCCTCCCACAGTCCAAAGATGTGCAGGTCAGGTGAATTAGTCATGCTAAATTGCCTATAGTCAGAGGGAAATGTGTCTGGGTGGCTTACTCTTCGGAGGGTCGGTGTGGATTTGTTGGGCCAAAGGGCCTGTTTCCACACTGTAGGGAGTCTAATCTAATCTCTGGAACTATTCAGAGGCCCATAGAAAACTCCCAACAGGGTGACCTTTCCTTTGCCTGTTTCTAAGCCCATACTATCTCAGTTGCCCAGTCTTCAAACGTCCTTTCTGCCACTATAATACTGTCCTTGACTAAGAATGCCACACATCCCCCTCTTTTACCACCATCTCTGTTCTTACTGAAACATCTAAATCCCGGAACTTGCAATAACCATTCCTGACCCTGCTCTATCCATGTCTCCAAAATGGTCACAACGCCAAAGTCCCAGGTACCAACCTGCGCTGCAAGTTCACCCACCTTATATCGGATGCTCCTGGTGTTGAAGTAGATGCACTTCAAACCACTTTCCTGCTTGCCAGTGCACTCTTGTGACCCTAAAACCTCATTTCTGACCTCACTATTCCCAACCTCTTGGATCCTGGAATTACAATTTAAATTCCTATCTCCCTGCTGCATTAGTTTAAACCCTCCTGAAGCGCATTAGCAAATTTTCCCTCCAGGATATTGGCACCCCTCTGGTTCAGGTGTAGACCATCATTTTTGTAGAGGTCCCACCTACCCCAGAATGAGCCCCAATTATCCAGGTATGTAAAACCCTCCCTCCTGGACTATTCCTGTAGCCATGTGTTCAACTCCTCTCTCTCCTTATTCCTCACCTCGCTAGCACTTGTCATGAGTAACAAACCAGAGATAACAACTCTGTTTGTTCTAGCTCTAAGATTCCACCACAGCTCCCTGACTTTCTGCCTTAAATCCCGATCCTTTTTCCTCTCCATGTCATCAGTGCCTGTGTGGACCATGACTTGGGACTGCTCCCCCTTCCCCTCAAGGATCCCAAAAACATGATCCTTGAGGAGTTCCCTCGAGGGTTACATAGTCATTCCCAAACGAAGCAAAAATTTCACCAACTTAATTTGTGAACCATTGGAGATTTGAACTGATTTCACAGCAACAATAGTTTTAGTCTTCTGTATGTCTGCTATTTTACCATCACTATTGACAAAGTGTCCCAGGAAGTCACACTGATACTTTTTTCTCAGGTAGGCAGTGGTAATGTAAAGTCTGATGGAGTACAAAGGTGATTAATAAGAAAAGACTGGTAGCCAATATGAAGGGGAAATCTAACATCTTGGAATAATAAAAAGGATGGCAATAGGAGGAGCAGGGTGAAGTACGGACTAAAGAGGGGATTTATACATGGAGGTTGTGGGCAGTCACGCTCACCTCACCCCTGCAATTCAGTTTGTCTATCCAGATTTGAACCAAAGCTGAGCTGTTCCACTTGTAGGTGTGTTAAGGCTGCATACACCAACTATTCAGGCTCCTTTACTGTTCCTCTGTGTATTAATATGTTATCCATTTGGCATAGGACTGCTTGAAAGCATTGTAAAATATTGAATATAATCTGTTTCAAAATCTCTGGGGCTTAGGAGATCTGAATGGTTAACCTGTTGAAGGTAAAATGTCTCAAATGGTAGTTTATTGAATGTTACCAACTAGTTACATGTTACACTGATCTGATGGACACTATTAGAGACTTTGAGGGGGACTTAGCTTTCAGGTCTGACTTCTTAAAGATCCTCAGCTGCTCTACCCACTAGTCCATCTGACAGTCTTATAGAGAGTGGTACTTAGAGCACTTCTCAGTATTAACCCTTTCAGACCTTTCCACCCTGAAACATCAAATAGCAGCAGGAAAACTAGCATCAACGTCACAATTATTTCTGTTGTCGAGACCTAAATGTCATGAGAACTACTTTGGGGTTTACAAGAAACCTTGGAGAAAGTGAGGACTGAAGATGCTGGAGGCCAGCGTTGAAAAGTGTGGTGCTGGAAAAGCGCAGCAGGCCAGGCTGAGGTGCAGAAGTCAACGTTTCGGGTGTAACCCTTCCTCAGGACTGGGGAGCCTCCCCTTCCCTTCCATTCCTCTCAGCCACCTACCGGAAATAACCTCCCTCCCATCCCCCAACTCCCTTCCCTTCCACTGCTCCCTGCCACCAAATGGATTCATTCCTCCCATTGACCAACTAGGTCCTGCCCTCTACCTGTCTTCACTAATTCCCACTTCACAACCCTGCCCTCGCCACCCGCTTTATCTGCAGCTCCCCCCTACACCCACCCCAGTCCTGAAGATGGGTAACACCCAAAACGTTGACTCCTCCATCTCCTAGTGCTGCCTGGCTTGCTGTGTTCTCCCAACCTCTTGCTTGTCCCCCCATATTACCTCAGCATAGAACTCTTCAATTACCTTATCTCAAAGGATAGAGGCTGTGCACCAAGTTCGAATATAGGGACAACCACAGTTTCTCAGTTAAAGTGCACCACACTGGTGGCGTATCTGTCAAACATGCGAGCACTGGACAACTTTGACAGTTCTATATATCAGAACGCAGAAACTCTCTCTTAAATTCTGAATCAAGAGGGTTTGGCTTTCAGCCCATCAGCACTGGCTGCCTCTCTTTGTGCAGATTTCTCCAGTATGTTCCAAGTATAGGGATCAAAATCGATTCCAACGAAATAATATTCTGTCTCCTGCAGTGTGAAGAAGCATTTTTCTGACAACAGAGCTGTGCTGCCTCACCTTGTGCTTGTTGGCTTTTATAGTGAAAGGAATATAATATAAAGGTAAGGAAGTATTGTTGCAACTATACAAGGTACAGGTGAGTCTGCACATGGGGTATTGTGCACAGCTTTGGCCCCCTTATTTCAGGAAAGATGTAGTGCCATTGGAGGCAATTCAGAGGAAGTTCTCTGGATTGTAATAAGAGAGATTGAACAGTTCACTCTCTGGAATTTAGAAGAATGAGGAGAAATGAAATTGAGGTATTCAAGATGATAAAAGGTGTAGATAAACTAAATGTGGAGCGGTTTCTTCCTCTTGTGAGGCATTCTGGGATGAGAGGTCATAGTCTTGGGATAACGGGGCAGCAAATTTAAAACAGAGCTGAGGAGAAACTACATCTCCCAAAGGGTTGTGAATCTGTGGTATTCACTCCCCCAAAGTACAGTGAATGCTGGGACAGTGAGTAAATTTAAGGAGGAGTTAGACAGGTTTTTAATTGATAATGGGTTGAAGGAATATTGGGAGAAGGCAGGGAAATGGGGGTGAGGAGCATATCAGCCATGATCAAACGGCGGAGCAGACTCGATGGGCCGAATGGCCTAATTCTGCTCCTATATCTTACCAACTTCTGAACTTATGATAAAACCCTATTCTCCCTTTTAACTCTGTCCCCTACACATGTGATCGAGGGATGAGTATATGAGCTGATGTTTGGAGCAAGGACCAAGTTGCTTTGTATGTTCCAGAATGTTTCGCAACTTGATTGGATTGAGAGATTCACAGCCAACATGTACCTTCCCTTTCCTTGTACAATGACTGGGAATATTGTGAGTGACATTCATTTCACATCTACATTTCTTCAGATTTGTAACTGCAAACGTATTACAACCGACATCAAAGGCAGTAATCTTCACAGCTCATACTGTGTTGCCATAAACTGATAACCAAACACAGAAACGCCGGTTAAACAAACTGATGTGACTGGCACTCCCCGTCTTTTTGCAGTGTCTCAACCTTTCGTTACTCCAGCTACAGAATGTTTCTGCTGATATGACATGATCAAGAGTTTTTTTCACGCCCTCTTATCGCCTGTGAGCCTGTGCTCATGACTTGCAGGAACAGTGAGAGATCATTCAGGCAGCTATCTCACATGCAGGCGGTTGGGAGTGAGGGTGGAGATTGGAGGCACGGCCCATTTGACTTCCTGGCCTCATTACAATTTGAAGGACGGACCGCCCTTGCATTCCTCCGCAGAACTGGGCAGCCTGCCAGTACAACCCTGTGGTGTTTTCTGTGGCTCTGGTTAACATGACAGTACGCATTTTAAACATTGCTTATGCCCCCTGCTTGCATTTTATTTCCTTTAGTTGAATCATGAGATGTGGGCATTGCTGGCTTGGCCAGCATTATCTCCCATCTCTTAATCACCTCTGGGACTGGGGCTTTCTAGAGCCATCTCAGAGGTTGGTTATAAGCGAATCACATTGCTGTGAGTCCAGAATCACATGGAGTCATACGGAAACAAACCCTTCGGTTCAACCAGTCCACGCCGACCATAATCTCGAACTAAACTAGTCTCACCTGCTTGGCCCATATCCCTCCAAACATTTCTTATTCATGAACTTAACTGAACATCTTTTAAGCATTGTAACTGTACCCACATCCACTACTTCCTCTGAAGTTCATTCCACACACAAATCTCTCTGTGTAAAAAAGTTGCTCCTCAGGATTTTGTTAAATCTTCCTCTGCTCACCTTAAAAAATGCCCCCTAGTCTTGAAATCCCTAACCCTAGGGAAAAGATACCTGCCAACCACCTTAACTGTACCTCCATAATGTCACCTCTCAACCTCTGATAGTCCAGTGAAAACAGTCCCAGCCTATCCCTTAGAACTCAAATCCTCCATTCCCAGCAGACATTTTGACCAAATCAAGTCAGGATAACAGTTCCCTTCTCAAAAGGACATTAGTGAACCAGTTAGGTCTTTTTGGCAATCAACAGTGTTAACATAGTTATAATTAGGCTATTTCGTTTTATTCCAGATTGCCATGGAATTCAAATGTCATTATCTGCCACAGCGGGGATTTGAACCCCTGTCCCCAAAGCATTAGTCTGGGTTTGTGTGTTACTAGCCCAGGGAAATGAGCATTATGGCACTGCCTCCTCACTTGAAACAGTGCTGGGCGATAGTGGGACAAATTGTCTGAAAGCCAACAGTATTGGAGTGTGTCTCAAGGACAATATGTCATTTTACCTTACCTACTCATGATAGCATCACTCTACCAATAGCATATGACCTGAGAGTATAAAGGTCTCAAACTCAGGCCACTTGAAGCATGACACACAGACGCAAGCATGCTGCTGTTTGTTACCAAATAACCTAACCCAAAAAAACCAAGTCCAAAAGCCTGTCTACCGTCTCCAAGGCACAAGTCAGGTATGTGATGGAATATTCCCCATTTGCTTGGATGGTTGCACTCCAACAACACTCGAGAAACTTGACACCATCCAGGAAAAAGTGTCTCACTTGATTGGCACTCCATTTGTAAACACCTGCTCCCCCCATCACTGATGCTCAGTAGCAGCATTGTGTGCCATCTACAACATGCACTGCAGCAATTCATCAAAGATCCTTTGACAGCATCTTCCAAACCCACGAATACTTCCATCTAGAAGGACAAGAGGAACAGATACATGGGAACACCACCACCTGTAAGTTCCCCTACAAGCCATTCACCATCCTAACTTGGAAATATATTGCCATTTCTTCACTGTCACTGGGTCAAAATCCTGGAATTCCCTGCCTAAGGGCATGTGGGTCAACCTACAGCACACGGACTGCAGTGGTTCAAGAAGACAACCAGTGATGCTTATATCCCATGAGTAAATAAAAAGCAGTTGTGGACATACCTGTAAGTGTAATATTTGTATTTATTAATTGGCTATAATAAATACCTGGTCGGTCTTTCAATACCATGTTACCCATGTCTTTGTTTATGACATTTCAGGGGTAACATGGCAATGCTGCTTGAGGTACAAATACTGCACTAGAGGTAAAATACACATTAAACTGAGACCTCCCGATGGAGTTTTTTTTAATATTCATTTGTGGTGCATGGGTGCGGCTGGCTGGGGCAGCATTTATCACCCGTCCCTGTCTGCCCCTTGAGAAGGTGGTGGTGAGCTGCCTTCTGGAACTGCTGCAGTCCATATCATTCTGCATTATCATTCTCAGTAACGGAAGGAACATTCACAATGCCACATATTTCCAGTGAAACATGCGCAAACAGACAGGGAGAACACTGCAGCCAGCAATTTGGTTCCAATGTGGAAAGAAGTTCAATTTTAATCATCAAAGACAGTAATTCTCCAGTTCTCTTAGCATCATCTCACAATGACCTTGCCCCCTCCTTCCTCAACACTCTCCTTAATCTAGAAGCTCTCTTCCCTCAAAACCTTCAACATACTGCTAAGGGTTTGGAATAAAAGGTTACGCGCAGCACACAGAACACAGAACATAACAGCGCAGTACAGGCCATTCGGTCCTCAATGTTGTGCTGACCTGTGAACCCATCTAATGTACACTATTCCATTTTCTATATATCTATCCAAGCGTAGACTTTTATTCTGATAACCATTAATGAGCATGTGTGTAAGGAGCTATCATGAGAACATCTGATCGCATGGAACTGGGATCCGAGTTGTAGGTTTCCAGAAATGTCCTCCTTTACCTTTGCCTGTAAATAGAGTATTAACTTAATCAGTGTACTTTTTAGTCACTGACAAGGCTGTGGGCTGCCTCCATCAACAATATAAGGGTGACCTTATTGCAAGCGGGCCTGGAAGGCACAGCACTTACTCATGTTAAGCACTCTCCCCTGCACCACTTCTCTCTTAAAGTACATAATGTCACCAATCTCTTTTCATGCTCTACCCATACGCTCACAACATTCCTTGCTCACTTAATATTATACATATTTACATTCAACTCTTCCCCTTCCTCCTTCCAAGCTGCTTCCTTTTAATTTCTTAAGGGAGAATGAGGAAAGGGGTTCTGCATTGGCAGGGTGAGGAGCTAGTCTTCAAACTGAGGAGCAAAACCTCAAGCACAATAATCTTTGGATCTCCAAAGAAGCTGGGAGCTGGGCATTTCCATTTTGTGCTTTTGCAGAAGCTCTCAGACATTGTTAATGGCTATTGTTCGCTGATCAAAGAATGGGAGAGATATTCATGAATTCAGGGTGGGGCATCTGACTTGAATAATACTACTGGGAAATGCTCAGGAACAGAGCTGGAAGTGCACAGGATAAAAGCTATAGACTTTAACTAGCTGTTCTCGCATATAGGCTTGTTAGGGAGGGGTGGGGAATGAAAACCAGTTCGAGAGATACTTACAAATAAACAAAAAAAAGCTTTCTGTCATTTATCCATGTAAAAGGGCAGGTGTTTCTGAGGAATGGCCAATTCACCTGACCTGCATATCTTACGGACTGTGGGAGGAAACCGATGCACCCGGAGGAAACCCACACAAACACAGGGAGAATGTGCAAACTCCACACAGACAGTCGCCCAAGGCTGGAATCGAACCTGGGTCCCTAACACTGTGAGGGAGCAGTGCTAACCGCTGAACCACTAAAAAAAAGGGTTCTGCCATTCTGGCAAAATTTTCCTTCAGAAAAGTGAAGCTTACCTTAAATCTAATGGGTCCCTCATAGGCGAGACGGAAAACCAGGCCCCTCTTACCCAGCATTCCTAGCTGTGTTCTGAGGAGAAAGTGAGGTCTGCAGATGCTGGAGATCAAAGTTGAAACTTTATTGCTGGAACAGCACAGCAGGTCAGGCAGCATCCAGGGAACAGGAGATTCGACGTTTCGGGCACAGGCCCTTCTTCCTGAAGAAGGGCCTGTGCCCGAAACGTCGAATCTCCTGTTCCCTGGATGCTGCCTGACCTGCTGTGCTGTTCCAGCAATAAAGTTTCAACCTAGCTGTGTTCTGAAACAGAAACGTTCAGCAGCACAGACAGACACTTTCACAATGCCAGGTAGGTAGTTTTTCTTTATTCATTCACAGGATGAGGGCGCCACTGACCAGGCAGGATTTATTGCCCACCCCTAATTGGCCAGAATGCAGTTAAGAGTCAACCATATTGCTATGGATCTGGAGTCACATGTGGGCCAGACCAGGTAAGGATGGCAGTTTCCTTCCCTAAATGGCATTACCGAACCAGGTGGACTTTTCCCAACAATCGACACTGGATTCACAGTCATCATTATACGCTTAATTACAGATATTTATTGAATTTGGATCCCAACCTGGATTGCCAGAACCTTACCTGGGTCTCTGAACTAACAGTCCAATGACAATACCACGAGGCAATCATCATCCCCTTCTACCTGGGCAGGGTACCAGGTGAGTAGATTGCCTGGTGACAGGAGAGTGCCTGTGTTCCAGAGGTGTTGGGTGCATATTTCCAAATAGTCAGGGTGCCAACTTGCTAGGGTGCCTGGTAGATAGGGTAGGTTAGGGTGAATAAGGTCCAGCAAGGAAGTAGGGAGATTTCAGGCCCTTCGGAAGAGGGAAGGAGAAGGGAGTCACCCTTTACACACAGGGTGGTAGGTGCCGCGAACGCATTGCCAGCAGAGGTAGTAGAGGCAGGTTCATTTAAGGTGTGTCTGGACAGATGCATGAGTAGGTGGGGAGCTGAGGGATATAGATGCTTAGGAATTGGGCTATAGGTTTAGACAGTAGATTTGGATTGGCTCAGGCTTGGAGGGCCAAAGGACCTGTTTCTGGGCTGTAAATTTTCTTTGTTCTTTGTTCTTTATGTCCTCGGGTAAGGTGAGGAGTGGGATCGTGGTGTCAGATCACTGGGGGATATCGGGTCCTATGTGGGGTGGGGCATGGAGTGATTGCCAAGTCGCATGGGCAGAGTGGAGTATTGGCTCTGACAATGTATGAAGAGTCTTATTGAGGCAGGGTTTGGGGTCTGAGGTGTCTAGGGTTGGAGTTCTGTGAGTTTACATTGACCTTGGTTCAATAACCGTCCAGAAATTAGACTGAATTTTCAATTGTCTCACCTTTCCTGAGAGACTACTTCCTTAACTCAAGTGGAACCCTCCAAATTCTCCAATGTAATGTACACTGTCAAAAGATTCCAGGACAGAGGAATATCCCATCAGAATCTTCAGGTTACTGGGCAATTCCATTGAATTCTGTTGCATCAGAAACTCTGTTGGATCCTGACACACAACTCTCAGGAATACTGCAGGAATGACTACCTCAACATCAGAAATCTTGGCAGAGAAACAGAAAGAAAGGAGTTCAGAAACAGTTTCAGGAATCTATCCATGTATCAGGACTGCTGGAATGCATAAACCTACAAGTTTTCTTTACCCTGTGTTCTGTGCATTTACTATTTTAAAGTTAACTGCATTTATCACTAATGCATATTTGCTCTAAAGCAAAAGGAGGGTGATATTCTTGTTACAAGGTAAGAGTTTTCAGTTCAACATTTATCTGGATATTAGGATAAAGAGCATCAGTGGAAATGAACCTGGGAAAATCATAGAATCCCTACAGAGTGAAAGCAGGCCATTCAGCCCATACCTACACTCTAAAGAACATCCCACTCTTCTATCCCTATAACCCTGCATTCCCCATGGCTGACCCACCTATTCTTGGACACTATCAGCAATTTCCCAAGGTCAATCCACCCTAACGTGCACATCTCTGGACTGGGGGAAGCAAACCTGAGACAGACATGGGGAGAACATGCAAACTCCATAGGCACAGTTGCCTGAGGGTGGAATTGAACCAGGGTCCCTGTTGCAGTGAGGCAGCAGTGCTAACCGCTGAGCTACTGTGCAACCCCAAATTGCAACTATCAAACTGTAACATTGGTTTCTCCAAACTGTTCACAGATTACCAGTACACTCCTCTAGCAATCACAACCTGGGACCAATCTTCAGAGATTATTATGCCATTTTGAAACCTTTTCTGTTGGCAACATAATTCAGAAATTTCAGACACAAATCGGCTATGATTCCAAGCAGCTATTAGAATTCTGTGCTCAGTATATCACAGAATATTTTATTTACACTGTTAATGACCATTGCCAGTGCAGATTACATTGGCCTGAATTTTAATGGATCTGAAACAGACAGTTATCGGGGACTAGGGTGGGGGGTGTTGTGTAAAATCACTTGGGATGGGATCATACACAGAAAATAGAAGCAGGAGTAGGCCATACATCCTTTCGTGTTTGCTCTGCTATTCAATACAATCATGGCTGATCATCCAATTCAGTATCCTGTTCCCCTTTCCTCCTCAAACGTTTTCATCCCTTTAGGTCTAAGAATGATATATAACTCCTCTTGAAAATATTCAGTTTTTTGGTTTTGCCACTTTCTGTGACAGAGAATTCTACAGGTTCACCACTCTCTGGCTGAAGACATTTCTCCTCATCTCAGTCCTAAATTGCCTCAGTCCCCGTATTCTTAGACTGTGGCCCTTAGTTGTGGACTGGAAATGTGTTGCTGGAAAAGCGCAGCAGGTCAGGCAGCATCCAGGGAACAGGAGAATCGACGTTTCGGGCATAAGCCCTTCTTCAGGAAGGGCTTATGCCCGAAACGTCGATTCTCCTGTTCCCTGGATGCTGCCTGACCTGCTGCGCTTTTCCAGCAACACATTTCCAGCTCTGATCTCCAGCATCTGCAGACCTCACTTTCTCCCCTTAGTTGTGGACTCCCTGGTCTTTGGGAGCATCATTCCTGTGTTTACCCTGTCTAGTCCTGTTAAAATGTTATAGGTTTTTATAAGATTCCCCTTCTTCTAAATTCCAGTGAATATAGTCCTACCTTTTTAGACTATATCTGCTTAGCTTTTGCTAATTTGTGTACACGGACATATAAACCCCTTTACTTTGTGACAACTCCTAATCTCTCACCATACAGAAGATATTCCAATTTATGTTTCAAATTCGCCAACTTCACATTTCTTCAATGATGAACTGCACCTACCACTGTAACCTATTTAATTGGTCGGTCTATGATCCATCCAGGTCCTAGCTATACACAGGAGAAAGTGAGGACTGCAGATGCTGGAGATCAGAGCTGAAAATGTGTTGCTGGAAAAGAATCGACGTTTCGGGCATGAGCCCTTCTTCAGGAATCAGGAGCAGGAGAATCGACATTTCGGGCATGAGCCCTTCTTTAGGAATAGCCCTGAAGAAGGGCTCATGCCCGAAACCTTGATTCGCCTACTCCTTGGATGCTGCCTGACCTGCTGCGCTTTTCCAGCAACACACTTTCAGCCCTAGCTATACACAGCATACAATGACGTTCAACTTTGCTTCATTCTGCAAACTTGAATATGCACCTTCCTTCATCCAAGTTACTCATGTATTCCTGAAGAAGGGCTTATGCCCGAAACGTCGATTCTCCTACTCCTTGGATGCTGCCTGACCTGCTGCGCTTTTCCAGCAACATATTTTTCAACTCATGTACTTGTGTTGAGAAACAGGAACCTGAGATTAGATTCCAGGTCTGGTGTCTTACCAAACAGAATATCATCTTTTTCACTTTACCCTGTGGCCCACCTCCAATCAATTACCTTTTCACATCATTAGGTCACCTCATATAGACAGATAGGTAGACTAGATGGACAGGAAGGTATATAAATGGTTAGCAGGGCAGCTGCTGCCTTTTGACAGTTGGGTCCCATTGTTGTTCAAAAAGCATATGCCGGAGGCTGTAACTTTAGTTGGGTATAGAACCCTGTATAACACTAGACCTGAATACTTTTATACAACAGTGACCATTCTGTGCTTCATTGGCTATGAAACACCTTGGATTTTACTGAGATTGTGAAAGACACTACGTTAAGGTAAAATAAGATCGGCCTTTCATTTTAGTGGGATTGGAAGACAATATTATAGCTCAACCCATTTCATCTGTCATGTTGAAAAACAATAAACTCAGACTATGTATTATTTTGGATCAAATGGCTCAGTGAGTGAATGTTGGTGTTAAAAATCTTTCATAATTTAAAATACTACATGATAGAATTTCTATTGTCAATTATCTGTGTTGTCTAAGGGTTGTGAGGGTCTGAAAGGGTTAATGCAAAGGAATGCATTAAGCACCAGTCGCTATATTTATTAATGGACTCAGGCAGTGGAATTCTGGTCATCCTGCTATAGAAACCAGCATTAAACGAGAAAGGATGCACAAAAGATTTATAAAGATGTTACCAAGACTGGAAGATGCGATTTATAAGGAGAGGCTGAATAGGCCGGAACTTTTCTCACTGGAATGTCGGAGGCTGAGGGGAGACTTGATATAGTTTTCAAATCATGACAGGCATGGATAAGGTGAATAGCCAAGGTTTTTTTTCCCCAGAGGAGGGGAGTCCTAAACTGGAGGGCATAGGTTTAAGGCCAGAGGAAAAAGATTTAAAAAGTACATGAGGGGCAATGTTTTCACGCAGAGAGTGGTGCTGCCAGAAGAAGTGGTAGAGGCAGGTACAATTGCAACATTTAAAAGACATTTGCATAGGTACATGAATAGGAAAGGTTTAGAAGGATATGGGCCAAATGCCAGCAAATGGGATTAGATTAATTTTGGGGTGGTATGGTGGCTCAGTAGTTAGCACTGCTGCCTCACAGTGCCAGGGACCTAGGTTCGACCCCAGCCTTGGGTGACTGTCTGCGTTGTGTTTGCACATTCTCCCCGTGTCTGCGAGGTTTCTTCCCACAGTTCAAAGATATGCAGGTTAGATGAATTGGTCATGCTAAATTGCCCATTGTGTTCAGGGATGTGTAGGTTAGGTGCATTAGTAAGGGGTAAATGTTGGATATGGGTCTGGGTGGGATACTCTTTGGAAGGTCGGTGTGGACATGTTGGGCTGAAGGACTTGTTTCCACACTGTAAAGATTCTATATATAATTTAGGAAACCTGTCAACATGGATGAGTTGGACTGAAGAGACTGCTTCCATGCTGCATGACTCTGACTCTATTTTTGAGCTTTAAATACTGCACTCTAAACTGAAAAAAGTACACTTGACCATTGAAATTGTGTAGATGCTGTGGGATAATTACCTCACTTCAGGGAGGCTTAACGGTACAATAGGTCTGAACTGTTTGGTATCTAGTCATGGCTGCTTGTCATTCCTGTTACGTTCCTTTTTTTTGTGAATTATGTCAGTGACTGAAATTCCTTGTAGTTTTCCCATGTGAATACAGGAAGAAAGCTTCCAGCCAGCACCAGGGTTAGGAGGAGAATACTAATGCATTGGATTGTGAATGAATCTGTCAGCTAATGAGCGAAATGGATGTACTGAACAGGACCCGCTGGTAATTGGCAGTTCCATTTTATTAACAGATGGCAGCGTTATAACTTTTATTTTAACAACATTGAACAAAGCACTTACAATTTATACTGGTTTTATATTGGTATGAATTTTTGAGCACGTAAGGGAACAATATTAAGTCCTTTTTGCAGCACTCTCAAGCTAGAGTTGGTTGACAGAGCTCTGCACGTGTTTCTCAATGCCTCTCTAGAATTTGTGACCAACGTGAAACGTAAAGGAAAAACTTTGATTTTTAAGTTGGAAACATGGCTTGATACTAATCGCAGTTATACATTGTAAATTTGTCTTTCTTACATTCAGTACCAAATGTCAAAATTGCCAAGAGTTTATGAACAAACAAATCAGACTTGCTTTGCAGCGCTCTCAGTCCAAAATAGGGCATCCAAAACAAAAAAATGAATGCAGAAGGAAAGGCCAACAATTTGTGAGAATGAGACATTTTGTCCAACTCGTCTGGTAAACTTTAAAATGGAGGCCCATTTTAACCTTGTTTTGTCTCAGTTTTCCCTCTAGGAAACCTAATAGAGTACTATACCGTGACATGATTTACTTTATTACTGTGTTGTAAACATTATGGAGGCTATGTTCCTTCATGCATTTCAGCACACACTTGTATTTTAATACGATCAGGGCTGTGAGGTGTTCTACAAGAGGTTTGGAAGGTTTGAGTGTTATTGGTGCACAGAATCCACAGTGAAAGTGGCAACAGTTCAGATACAGTTACATTGCTAGTTTTCCACACTGCTATGAATGAACGGAAACAGGTTTTAATGGAATATCATTGCATATAGAGGATGGGGAGAGAGGATTTCATATTGGGAATACCATAGACCCAAATTCCAGTTGCCTGTGATCTGACAACATGATAACGTGGCTGAATAGAAGCCTTTACAGGTATCACTGACTCTGGTTTGAAGCTATTGAATGTGTGAGACATAGCGTCAAGGTAAAGTTTGTTTTTTTCAGCAGTATAATAAATGGCTTTTATTCCTTTGGAGGAGACTCTACAGAAGTGATATAGGTCTGTTGCTCAGTCTTATAACAAGTAAAGTAAACATGGTTGTCTCCCACTTTCTTTCTCTCATAATAAGAGATAAGGGATATCAGGGTCGAAACTGGTGCACATTGTGACAATAGAGACAGGTTCCCAAGAGTTAAGTGATAGAAGGCAGCCAGGATTCACTGTGGAACAGCATTTGATCAGCAGAGTTGCTCATTCCACGGAATATTTAACACCATTTGAATATGTTAACCCAGTTGAAGAATGTGCCTGCTCCATCAATGAGATGATGGCGAGTTGAAGTATTCCACACTCCTGCCTGAATTCAGCAGCCACTACGTTCGCCATTCCTCAGCCGGTCCTGCAGCCAACTGCGACAGGCAATTCTTGCTTTAGAATAGAATACCATTCCTGCAGAACCCAGAGCTTTCCTAGCCCATGTTCTACTGCTCTGGGTCTCTCTGCAGGATTTAGGCCCAAAATGTGAATCCATTGCCGTGGCTGAGCCCAATAACAGGCCCTAGATGATTTCTGAGGAAGGGTCACTGGACCCTAAACATTAATTCTAACTTCTCTTCACAGACACTACCAGACCTGCTGAGCTTCTCAGCATTTTCCATTTCTGTTTCCAATTTCCCGCATCCGCAGTTCTTTCAATTTTTACGAGATGGTGTCTGCTGCTTCGTCTCAGTGAAACATCTATGTGTTATAAATAATTTTATGTATGCATTTATACAAAATCAAATGTGAATTGTTAAAGATTTGCATTGGTGGAGGTTAGTAAATAGATACTTTATTTGAAGAAGTTTTAAATAAATTATCACAAAATGTTCAGAAAATGCGAATAGTTAGCCTTGTGATAATTATCCAGAGCTCCCAACTACAGTGCTTTTGTCTGGTGTTAACCAAAGTGCACTGAGTCTTTTTGTATCTGTGTCACTGACCTTTCTTTTTTAACAAACATTCGTGCTGTATTTCCCACCAGTTTGGTGACACTTTATAAAATGACTGATTGGCCAAGACAGTGGGAATTATGAACAAAACGTTTGTAAACCCAGTGCACATGTATACCTCTCGGTGCCTTCCTCTTTGATACAATTGGCAGTGTAGGGCCTTTGCTGTGAATGCATACCTGTCAGTTATTCTCAGATACAAGGACTAGGGTCTGTTTCCGTGCTGTGTGACTCTATGACCCTTAGACATGACTACATGGATAAGCGAGCCTTAAAATATGAATTCTTCAATTGCAAAGGAACAGATCATTGCAGCAGGAAATCCCCTTTCATTCTTGTCACCAAAACCCATTCAGATGCACGGTTAGTGGTGAAAGTTACCATGGGGGGCTGCTTTGAATTAATGCAACTTGTTCTCACTGGAAGCCTGTTTATCCTTTTCATAATAAAGAGAGGTTGCGTGCTGCCAGCTGAGATGCCAACAGACAGTTGCCCGTGTTATCTGACAGCTAAACAAAGGGAGCAGATACATGCCGTGATGTCATTTGACCAAATATGGAGAACTCCCACCATTGGCCACTCCAGGGCATGGTTTATTGAAGTAAATTTGAATTCCCCCAGACACTTTTCATCAAGAAAGTTCATAAAGAAAGGAAATGCCATTGTGCCAATATTCCCCAAAGGGCGTAGAAATAAAAATTAGCATTTTAGTGAGCTGGACTGTTTGGAGGCTAATCCCCAACCTGGATTCTTTCAGAAAAAAAGTGGAAAAGTCTGGCTCTAAACTTAACAGGTCTTTGCAACTGATGGTCTTCCAACTGCAGGAATAGAGAGTCCATATACATTTGTGCCATGGCTCAAGTTTATTTTGCTTAGGATGCTTAATGCTTCACAGTCTGGACATGGTGGCTCAGGATACAATTACCAGAATAGTGGCTGTTAGTCCGATTCTTTAAGTAGATAGAGAATTGCAGGACAGTGATGTGCTTGTATCTCCACACTTTAGGGGTCACCTTGGAAATTTGACAAAGCCCACAGTCAGCAACATTAACAACTTGCATTTATCTAGTGCCTGTGAAATGGAGCATTGTCCCATGTTGCATCATGGGATGATAATCAGCCAAAAATTTTAAAAAGAGCCTCAGAATGATAATCCACGGCAGAGTCACTGGAGGAGAGAGGAATGGAGAGGCTTATAGTGTGAATTTGAGTCCTTAATTTCAGATGGTTGAAATAAAATCTATACACATGCTCAAGAGGCTGGACTCGGAGGGAAGGGAAATCTGGATAATTACTCTGCAGAGCTGGAGGAGTTTACAGATACAGGCATTGAGAGAGATTTGAAGATGAGAATGTTAATTTTGAAGCAATACCAGACTGAGAGTCAATGTAGGTTATAAAGCACAGAGCTAATGAGTGATGGATGATGGGCTTCAGATTGGTTCCACAGGGCGGCGCAACATCGAGGGCTGTAACGCCTGTACTGTGCTGTGATGTTCTATGTTCTATGTTCTATTTGGAGACCGGGAAGGAGAATAATGAGACTCAAGTCCAGACACAAGCAAAGCACGGATCACAGTTATCATTACAGTTTCATTGAGGCATGGATGGCGACAAACAAAATCCTGCCCCTGCCCCTGCCATTGAGCTAAAATACCAGGGTTGGGTGCGACACTTCCACAGACACCTGGGAATCACTGACCCAAGACCATCTAAAGTGGAGGAGGGGCATCTGTGAAGGCATAGAGCACCTCAAGGCTTGCTGTTGGGAAAAAGTGGAAGTCAGGCAGAAACAGAGTAAGGAACGGGCAGCCACACAAACGCCCCACGACTACCTTTTGCCCTAAGTCTAAGGGAGCCGCATCAGACTGTGCAGCCATCTATAGACTCACTCTGCAAGTGGAAGAGAGTCATCGTCATTTGCAGGGGAACACGGTGATGTATTTGACTTGGTATACTGATGCCCCAGGAGGTACAAGAATGGGATTAATGGCAAGGGAATGAGTTTGTGGTTGGGTTAAAGATAATCAGATGCATTTTGCTTTGGGAATAACCATAAAACTAAAAGCACCACTATGGAGTAAATTAGATAGCAAGGAAATCCAGAAGCGGTTATCCAGGGTGTCCTGCTCCTTCTCAGGGTACATCCTGACCTCATACTGACAGGATGTGATGTTCTAGCTTGCCAAAGAAAATAAGGGTTGGTGTATCCAGTGTTTCCTGGTGGGATAAGTCTTTGTTACTGCCAAACAACTGTGGGAAAGAAGGAAAGGGCAGGAAAGTGGGTGAGAGGAATGACAGATTAGCTACGATCCTATTGAGTGACAGAGCAGCCTACCCTTGTTTCTAGCCTTATGGGCTTATGACACTGAAAATATCGTTTTGAAAGGGTGCAGTTTCAATCTTTCAAATTTAAAGGAAGTTGGAATAAAAATTTTACTTCTTCCTTTCTGACTCATTTACTCTCATCCTTTCTTCGATCTCTGTTTATTTCAGTATCTTTATGATTTTGAAATGAATTAAATCTAAAATATGTTTCCTTGTTTAGGCTCTGTCAGGGAATTTTACCAAACCTTTTCCATTAGGTTTGGAAAGTGAAAAACCGAAGTCAGTCATATTGACATCATGCAATAGCCAGACAGTGGGCATCTCCAGCAATGTACCAGTTCCAAAAACGTACAACCCAGATGGCCTCCTTCTTCAAGGACCGCAATTTCCCTCCCGACGTGGTCGACGATGCCCTCCACCGCATCTCTTCCACTTCCCGCTCCTCCGCCCTTGAGCCCCGCCCCTCCAAGCACCACCAGGACAGAACCCCACTGGTCCTCACCTACCACCCCACCAATCTCCATGTACAGCGCATCATCCGCCGTCATTTCCGCCACCTCCAAACGGACCCCACCACCAAGGATATATTTCCCTCCCCTCCCCTATCAGCATTCCGTAAAGACCACTCCCTCCGTGACTCCCTCGTCAGATCCACACCCCCCACCAACCCAACCTCCACTCCCGGCAGCTTCCCCTGCAACCGCAGGAGGTGCAAGACTTGCGTCCACACCTCCCCCCTCACCTCCCTCCAAGGCCCCAAAAGAAACTTCCATATCCACCACAGATTCACCTGCACCTCTACACACATCATCTATTGCATCCTCTGCACCCGATGTGGCCTCCTCTATATTGGGGAGACAGGCCGCCTACTTGCGGAGCGTTTCAGAGAACACCTCTGGGACACCCGGACCAATCAACCCAACCACCCTGTGGCTCAACACTTCAACTCCCCCTCCCACTCCACCAAGGATATGCAGGTCTTTGGACTCCTCCATCGCCAGGCCACAACAACACGACGGTTGGAGGAAGAGCGCCTCATCTTCCGCCTAGGAACCCTCCAACCACAAGGGATGAACTCGGATTTCACCAGTTTCCTCATTTCCCCTCCCCCCACCTTGTCTCAGTCAAATCCATCGAACTCAGCACCGCCTTCCTAACCTGCAATCTTCTTCCTGACCTCTCCGCCCCCACCCCAGTCTGACCTATCACCCTCACCTTGACCTCTTTCCACCTATCGCATTTACGACGCCCCTCCCCCAAGTCCCTCCTCCCTACCTTTTATCTTAGCCTGCTGGACAAACTTTTCTCATTCTTGAGGAAGGGCTTATGCCCGAAACATCGATTCTCCTGTTCCCTGGATGCTGCCTGACCTGCTGCGCTTTTCCAGCAACACATTTTCATCTCCAACAAAAAGCAATCTAACCATGTTGCTTTTACATTCCATTTCTAACAGCATTTTGAGTGAATATACATCACTTAGGACATAGTATATAGAACAATACAGCTCAGGAACAGGCCCTTCAGCCCACAATATTGTACTGAACATGACACCAAATGAAACTAATCCCTTCTGTCTGCCCTTGGCCTATATCCCTCCATTCCTTGCATATTCTTATGCTTGTCGAAAAGTCTCTTAAATACCCCTCTTGCACCTGCCTCCAACACCAGCCATGGCAGAACGATTCAGACTCATACCCCTCTGTGTAAAAACCTTGCCCTTCAAATCTCCTTTGAACTTTCCCTCCTTACCTTAAATGCATGCCCCCTTGTATTAGACATTTCAACTCTGGGAGAAAGATTCTGACCATCAACCCTATCCATGCATTCCATAATTTTAGCCTCTCCTTATAGCTCATACTCTCTAATCCACGCAGCATCCTGGTAAACCTCTTCTGCACCCTCTCCAAAGCCTCCACATCCTTCCTGTAATGGGACAACCAGAATTGAAGCAATACTCTAAGTGTGGCCTAGTCAAAGACTTATAAAGCTGCAACATGACATTCTGACTCTTGTACTCAATTCCCCAACCAATATGCCTTCTTTACCAATCTATCTACTGGCAGTGCAACTTTAAGGAAGCTCTGGACTTGAACTCCATATCTCTCTGTACATCAGTGCTGTTCAGAGTGGATAGCAGTGACTCAAGAAGGTAGCTCTCCAGGACAAGTAGGGATGGCTAGCAAATGCTGGACTTGCCAACTGATACTGAGAGCTCATAGAAGTATGGGAAAGACAAGAACGTCAATTTATAATCATTTCTTCCAGCTTTTCCCAGAGGCTGCATGGTGACAGCAACCTCAGCTCCCCTGACAACAATGGTAAACAAATTAAAATGAAGGAATGAATGAGTAGACATTTTACAAGAGCAATGGATTGCAGCGATATGCAGTTTTCTATAAATCAGCTGATATGCGGACAAAGCGTTGTGAGAGTAGTCTATAATTTACATGTTAATGGTGCAAATCAATAAATCTGAGCTTATTCACTGGTGGATTAATCGCTGGAGACTGATGACCCATGTAGTGCTGGTGATGATGAAGTGGATGTTGTTTCCTTCAGTTGTCTTGCACCTTCAGCCTCTCCAGTCCACTCTACCTCAGCAGTACTCTCACTGTCCGACATCGTGAGTGTAGTCATCTGGATTGAGTAATCTCCTTATCCATCCATAGTACTCAGCTGGAGGTCACTCCAGGTCCCTCTCCTTCTGAGCAAAGTGAAAAGTATTTTCTGAAGGAATGTACTCACAACCCCACTGTTATTCACTACTCTCCAACTCGTCTTACTTCTGGAAAAAGGTTCATATTGGGGACTCAAAGCATTAACTCTGTTTTCTCTCCACAGATGCTGCCAGACCTGCTGAGTCTCTCCTGCATTTTCTGTGCCCTCTGATTTCAGCATACAGTAGAGGTGGATGTGAATAGCTATTGTGTAAGATTCCTCTGCACTCACTGGAACTTTGCACACTTTGCTGGGACACTTTCCAATGTCGTTGATATGACTGGAGTGATGATTTAATCTGCTCCTGTCGCAGGGGTGATGACACAATGGTACACAGTCAGGGGGAAGTTGCTTTAGGAGCCCTCAACATTGACTCTGGATCCAATGAGGTCTAAATGGCTTCAAATCAGAGATGAATGAAGAAAGCTCCAGCTGATTGCAACCTCCCGCCTCCTCAGCTGAGGAATGAGTAATCGACCTCATTGAATAAAACACCAAGGTAACAGGAATGCACACTGTCCTTCACTGTCCAATGGCAAGAGTGGATTAGTAGCACCACTGTTCAATCTGGTCAATTCCTAAAGGATTATTTGCTAGACTGAGCCTCACCAGGTGATGAAGGAACCAAACCGATTTAATATGGTCCTATTGAAACTGCCTTATTGCCAATAGATGTGCCTGTGACAATGTAAGTGTGACCTCTGGCTTGACCTCGTGAAGATAGATTTCCAAGTTCATGCTGAGCATAGCCCCCATTGTCTTGTGTGACATTACTGCACCTTACACAAGATAGAGACATTCTCAAAACTGATCTAACAATTCACAACTGGGAGTCTGAGCTTCTTGTCCATAATCACACTTTGGATGGTCCCTTATCTTCCACTAGTGCAGTAAGTGGCTATATCATCCATGTCCTGAGCACTGTCCACTGCCTTTCAAGAAGATTAAAGCCAAGAATTAAGGTTAAGGTTAGTGTTAGTGTTAGTCTGCTGTGGGATCAGTAAGGGTGTGAGTGGTTTATGCCACTTACATTCACAGTCTTCTTGGATAGTGGGTCGATACCAGCTGTGAGAATATTGGCTGCTCTAACCCTTTATGGTGAGCCTGACTTTAAATACTTGGTAAGCTTTCCTAGCCTTCATGAGCAGAAAGGCTGGTGCTCCCCAGGCCTTACTCTATCTATCTCATGGAACATGATGGTGACATGCTGGGTGGCAAACAGGGCAATACAGGACAACACTGGGAGCCACTGACTGTAAATGAACGTCACCTTCCTGACACTGTTGTCACTCTCATCTGGCATTGATGTAGTGAGGCCGATATGTACATGTCCCATGCAGGGTGATGGCCGACTGTTTTGGTCATGAGTTAGCCTAATTGTAACATTCCATTCGATTCAGTTTGCATGTATGTGTCCTACCTACTTCTTCCAGTCTGCATTGGCTGTGCAAAGTCTTGACTGCTAGGATTATGAGTTACATAGAGGTCATAAAGAGCAAATGTAACACTCCAAGTCAAACCTATGGGCAGCTGGTCTTGTGATAATGATAAAAATGGAACCTACAGTTGTTCACTTGAGTGTTAGTAAACTGAGGAGTTTTGCTAGATTCAACAAAGGCAAGCCCTGACAGTGGACAACATCCTGTATTGTTGACAGGGTGATGAAAGCCTTTCCAGTTTGATCTGCTTCTGGAACCAATGTTAGCAGTGAGTACCAGGCCTGGTCAGAGGAGTTCTGTCCTTCTCGGACGCCCACCTGCGTGTTTTGGGGTGACAATTTCTAAAACTGGTTTTGTGCAGTTAAGTCTTTGGGTCTCCTTGAGAGAAGATTGATGGGATAGCAGCAATTGGACTTGCAGATTGGTCTGCCCAGATTGGACAGACATTGGTGATTATTACAATACCGAGGAAGTTGGAGAGGAGTACTGTAAGAAACACCTGCCCATTTGGTCTTGAGGGGTTCTGGATAAGCCCCACTGAGTTGATGACAAGATGATCTTCGTGTGTGTGTGTGTGTGTGTGTGTGTGTGTGTGTGTGTGAAAAAGGTCCATGCAACATCAAGAAGGAAGTGTAAAAATAAGGCCAGTTTGGACCATCAACAACATTCGAATTAGATTCAGCTACAACCTGTAACTTCACTGCCCCCAGAGTATCCCCCAATCTACCATTACCAATGCATGAGGTGATCATTGCTGGTTCAGTGAGGACTATTGAAGATAAGGCTGGTGATGGCAGACATGTAAATGTGGTGCCAACCTAATTGAAGCATGAACACAGGACTGTGCATATGATGAACTGCAGAAGCAGTGTGCTTCAGACAGAGCTAACCAATTCCACAACTGTCAAACTCCATGAATATCCCAACTTCGATGATAGAGGGGTGTAGCACGTTAATGCAATTGACAAAACATAAACAGGTCCCATTACCTTCAGCAGAAGTGCCAAGTGATGACCTTTCCCAGTCTCCCCCAGCCCACCACAGATGCCAGTGTTCAGCCAATTTGATTCGCTCCACACATTAGCAAGAAATGGTTGAGTTCACAGGCTATGTGGTCTGACAGTATCCCAGCTGTAAAACAGACGACTTGTGCTCCAGAAATAGCCCTGATCAAGTCATTCCATTACAGCTACAACTCTGGCATCTACCCAAAAGTGCTTGAGTATGCTCTGTCTACAAATAAAAAGGTCACACGCAGTTATTGTCCTATCATTTTATATTTGGTCATCAGCAAAGTAATGCGGGCATCACCAATAGAGCTAATAAGCAACACTCACTCACCACTGATCACTGACGTTCCATCTGGGTCTGCCAGGGTCACTCAGCTCCTGACTTCATTACAACCTTCCTCCAAATTTACACAAAAGAGCTAAATTAATGAGACCTTGAAATTTAAAGTGCAAAGATGTGGAGGTTAAGTGGATTGGCCATAATAAAGTGCCAATCGTATGCAGACTCAGTGGATTAACCATGGGAAATGTAGGCTGACTGGGATAAGGTAGGGGATGTGGGAATGGAGAGATGTTCTTCAGGGGGGCTGGTATGGACTCAATTGGCTGAATGGCCTGCTTCCACACTGTAGAGATACTGTGATTCAATGCTGTGATACTTTGCCATTTGCAGTGTTGGGAACCATGCGGCTGGATATCTGTTTCCACAAAATGGCGGATCTTTGTTCCTGTCACCTTAGTATAAGCAAAGGTACTTCCTCTGATATGAGGCATGTTTAGCTGCTGATCTTGTGGATGTGGGCAAGTCACCTACAGAATAGGTGACACAGCACAAAAGTGGCGGTACGGTGGCTCAGTGGTTAGCACTGCTGCCTCACAGCACCAGGGCCCCAGGTTTGATTCCAGCTTCAGGCAACTGTCTGTGTGGAGTTTGCACATCCTTCCCGTGTCTGCATGGGTTTCCTCCCACAGTCCAAGGATGTGCAGGTCAGGTGAATCGGCTATGCTAAATTGCCCGTAGTGTTAGGTGCATTAGTCAGAGGGAAATGGGTCTGGGTGGGTTTCTCTGAGGGTCGGTGTGGACTGGTTGAGCCGAAGGGCCTATTTCCACTCTGTAGGGAATCTAATAAAAGTCAGCTATTTGGCATCTCAGAGTTAGGCTGCAATATGTCTCTACATAAACCACCATATCTAATCATTTTCCATACCCTTTAACATTCCTTTACCCAACAACTGGCTAATTCCCTTTAAGAAGGATGCTTCAAGGGAAGGATTTTGAATCTTCCCTTTCATTTTTTTTCCCCATCTTAGCACCAACAAGAAAAAGGTTATCACTGCTGACTTGTTTGTTGTCTTAAAAACTTCCAGCATCGCCCAATTTTCTCAGTTGCCCAATTAGCTTCTCTTGTCACTCTTCAGAAATGTAACCCTCCTAATCAATCTACGCCCTTTCCATTTGCTTCATAGATTGTATAGTACTCTAATTGCACTTGGACTTGTACAAGTTCAATACTTCTTCCTCATTCTATGCAGCCTCTGATCTACCTTCATTCATTCACTCCTATCCTGTAAATCAGATATAATTGCCTCTGAGCAAAATTGTAGGATCTAAAACAGAACAGGCTTTTCGTGAGTTGCTGACATATCAAAATTAGAGGCACTGAGAATAACATCTCGTGCTAATTTAATCCATGGTCAATACTTTATTCAAATTACATGGAAATTCTCTTGTCATGGCATCAAAGGTCTAAGTTAAGTTCAAATGAGTGTATCTTTTTTATTTCAAAAATATTCTTTATTCATAAAATATTTTGATGATCTGTACAATTGGTAATGCCGTACATACGTAAACATTCCATTTCTTTGCATACAGAGACAGAGTAATCATTCATACATACAGGTCTGTACAATTACCATCCACATATTTAGCTGGGGGGGGGGGGTCAGCAGAGCCCCCTTACTGCATCGGCCCCCTGTTCTTAGGCAGGCAGACGTTACACGGTGGTCTTTCCCCACTGCGCCTTGGCGGCAGCTGCCCCAAGCTTCAGCGCGTCCCTCAACACGTAGTCCTGGACCTTGGAATGTGCCAGTCTGCAACACTCAGTCGGGGTCAACTCCTTCAGCTGGAAGATCAACAGGTTTCGGACCGCCCAGAAAGCGTCCTTCACCGAGTTGATGATCCTCCAGGCACAGTTGATGTTGCAGTGGGGAACAGATCTTAGGGCACGGAGTCCCGTGTCACGGCGCTGCTCGGGACGAACCTCGACAAATACCACTGCATTCCTCTCCAGACTTCCTCTGCGTAGGCACATTCCAGAAGGAGGTGTGTGACAGTCTCGTCCCCACCGCAGCCGCTTCAAATGAGTCTATTTCTGATGAGAAAACATTAGAATACTGAGCTTGAGTAAAAAGATTCCAGGCTGACACTCCAGTGCAGTAATGAGGGACTATGTCATTGGCAGACGTGCTGTCTTTCAGATGAGGCATTAAACTGAGTTCCCCCCACCCCCGCCTCTCTCTCTCTCTGTCCAGGTGGATGCTATTTCAGAAAAGCGCTGGGGAGCTAACCTGTTCAATATTCTTCCTTTAAACAACATTCCTAAAAAAGATTCTCTGATCATTATCACATTGCTGTTTGCATGAATTTGCTATCGGTGAATTGGCTGCCAGGCTTTCTATGTGATAACACTTCTCTGGTGCTTCACTGGTGGAGGTAGAGTGTTTTATCCATTCTTAATTTGTGTCTTCATTTTTATTTCTCCCCAGGGTAGTAGGGTCTTTATTTTTCATTTAACACAGTCAAGGAAGCTTTATTTTCTATTTTGAAAGTATAGAGTGGGCTCTACACTATATTTCACCCAGTGCTGTCTCTATCCCAGGAGTGTTTGATGGGGGCAGTATCAGGGATCTTGACTTTACTGTTTACACCTTTTGTTTAAAAGAGTAGCGTATCACCCCCTTCCAACTCCATTTTAGATTAGATTATATTAGATTAGATTACTTACAGTGTGGAAACAGGCCCTTTGGCCCAACAAGTCCATACCGACCCGCCGAAGCGCAACCCACCCATACCCCTACATTTACCCCTTTAACCTAACACTGCGGGCAATTTAGCATGGCCAATTCACCTGAATCTGCACATCTTTGTGACTGTGGGAGGAAACCGGAGCACCCGGAGGAAACCCACGCAGACGCGGGGAGAATGTGCAAACTCCACACAGTCAGTCGCCTGAGTCGGGAATTGAACCCGGGTCTCTGGCGCTGTGAGGCAGCAGTGCTAACCACTGTGCCACCGTGCCGCCCATTTGAATTTATCCCCTCCCTCTCTCCCTCCCCTTTGATGGTCTGCATTGCCATTAAAGATTAAATAAACCAAGTGATAGATTTACTGGTGGTGGTTAATAGATTTTAAAAATAACACAGGTGATTTAGTGATGGGAAAAAGAATGATTCAGTTTTGTGTAAGAGCACTTCTCAATATTAAAAAAACGAACGAAAAAGTGCTTTGCTGACTTTTTCTTTCTCTGTTTCTCTCACTCACTCGTTTGCTTTAGCTTGGTTTTCAGTCTCTCTTGCCTCTGAGGCCACAACTTCCACCTTTTCAGACTGATTATTGGCGAGCATGATGCCCCCACCACTCACTGGATTGTTTGCCTGTTCAGAGGTGACCTGTGACCTTTCGTGAACTTCTCGGCAAATTGTAGACTTCAGCAGCGAAGTCCCAACTGAGCCATTGGTTTCGGGGCCCCATCACCGAGGCCACCTCTTCAAGGAATCCAGCAGCAAGAATGTAGCGTTGTCTTCCTTTTGCCTCTTGCCTCTGAGAGGCAGCTGGTCAGAAGCAGTGGAGGTGCAGCCTGTCGAAGGATCCCACCTTGCCCACTCTCCCAGTGCCTCCGATTCTATCCCTGATCAGCACAGATGGATGCTCCCCCCACATCTGGTATGTAGGTTGCCTTGGATACCCAGGCAGGTAACCCAACCACACTTCAGATTCTCCTGCTCCTCGGATGCTGCCTGAACTACTGCGCTTTTCCAGCACCACACTTTTCAACTCTGATCCCCAGCATCTGCAGTCCTCACTTTCTCCTCAAAACCTCCAACCCTTGCAATATCTTTGTAAACCTTTTCTGAACCCTTCCAAGTTTCACAACATCCTTCCAATAGTGGGAAGACTGGAATCGCACACAACATTCCAAAAGGCGCCTTGGAGACCAAGGACTAATTAAATTTAAATCTGATGGTGTTGACAACCTGAAACCAAGAATTTGATGTGTCATAGGGTGATATATAACAGAGGGGCAATTGGACAAAAAGGGAAGGGCCAACTGTCATCTGATGAAAGAGCAAACCCACTGTCTGAGAAATAAATACCAGGCTCTCACAAGAAACCTCCACACTCTCTAAAAAGCACTGTCTACCTATAAAGGTACACGCCATGTGTAATGAATATTCTTGACTCCAGAAAACAACTGAGAAGGCATTTCAGACAGAGGAAGATGATGGAAGAATATACAGAAAGTTCAGGAGGTTCCATTCTGTGTGAACTCTGAGAAACTAAGTTTTAATTTGGATTTATATGAGTGAGTTGAAAAGTGTGGTGCTGGAAAAGCGGAGCAGGCCAGACAGCATCCGAGGAGCAGGAGAATCGACGTTTCAGGCATAAGCCCTTCTTCAACTCTTCAAGCACTTTTCAATTCTGGTCTGCAGCATCTGCAGTCCTCACTTTCTCCTCCTTTATATGAGTGAGACCTGTGTTATTGAAACAGCATACAAGTAGAATTTGATTCAGTTAGAGCGTAATAGTTCAGTTGGTTAGGAATTCTGTTAATTTGTTCACTGTTGGAGTTAGATAAATACATAGTTACTTGTTAATTGTAGAGCGAGTGAAAGGATTTCATTTCGTTTAAGCACTCCTTTATAACAGGTTGTGAGGGTGAGCCGTAGATTTTATCCCTTGTCACCCTTGTTTATCAGATTACAAGGCAAGATGATCCTCTCTGGGTGTTTTGGTTTTAATTATCAGAGAGGTATAGACCTTTGCGTCGTAACATAGGTAGCCAGAGAGGTAGTGAGTTGAGAACCTTAAGTAACCTTTAATTGATCACTTAATGAGCTTAGGGTAAGTAAAACAAAAAGTTCCCAATAGTGTCTCACGTAGCACTTAATTTGTCAGGCATTGAGATTGTTTCCACTTCCCAAGCCTGATGAAAGATTCCGACCTGAAATGTTGACTCCCCTGCTCCTCTGATGCTGCTTAACCTGCTGTGCTTTTTCCAGCTCCACACTTAATCGACTTGGACATAAAAATCCAGGCTGACACTACGGAGCAGCGCCAAAGTAATGCTACTTTGTCAGTAGTGCTGATTTTTCTGATGTTACATCCAACTAGAGACTAACTTCTCCTCTGGGGGCTGTAGGAAAATCACAGGCGTGTTTCCCCCAGTGCCCTTGTCATAAATTATCTGCTGTGTTTCCTACATTTCAACAATGACTACATTTTGAAAAGGGCTTAATTGGCTGTAGAGAGCTTTGGGACATCTTGAGTTTATTTCAGGACCTTATGTTGTCGTCACTTTCAAAGTGCTTCCTACAATGGATTGATTTACTGGTGTACAGTGACTGTCGCTATATAAGTTCCAGTAATTTTAATAGGGTTACTTCAAACATGGTATTCTCTAACCTAACAATCGTTAAGCAAAAATAAATGATAAAACCCTATTGATTAAATCTAGTTATGTGACATCCTGATAAAGTAAATGCAGAAGGAAGAACTGCTCCAGTAACTTCTGAAGTGTATTTGGAAATGTCCCTTGCCTATGCCTGATTGCTCAACATTAACAAAAGCCATTCATTTCAAATCCTAATTGGTTCAGAGCTTCACATTTGTATCTATGGGAATCTGGCAGCTCCAATTCAAATCCTCGTGAAAAAAGGCATGCAGGGACAATGTTGTCACAGTCTAATTTATTTTTGTTTGCCTGATTTCAAACTAGAAAACCCTTTTCTGTGTGTAATTGGCTTATCTGATTTGGAGAGCCAAACTCATCCACTGCACACAGCTGGGGCTCAAAGTTGAGAATTGGGATTGCCAAGTGCCAATATTGTAAACAAATGTCTGGCACGCCAAACTTTACCTGGCAGGGACAACATTAAAGTAAAAAAAAAAGTTTGAATCAATTGACGATTAATTTATGTGCATTGGAAGAGATGCTAGAGGTTGGCATCATGCCATCTTGAATAGAAATTCTCAATCACTGCAGACTTTCCGTAAGCTAAAAGTTTGAATAGTAGAATTGTTTCCAAATCTAAAACATTGTAGATTTTTTTTTAAAAGCCTTTTCAGTAACACTAGGAGCCAAATAAGTGAGCACCTCTATGATGGATAATGGGGTGAATTTTAAGGTCACCCCTACAAAGTCCACCAAGGCAGGGGAGAAGCTGGTAAGAAGCAATGGCTGCCCTGTGCCCTCTATGCCCCCACACTGCCTCTCCCTTCCACAACTGGCCCTACCCCACCATGTTACAATGGGTAGGTAAGGTGTCAGGCAACTGTCATGCCTTTGGGCCTGTTGTTTGGCCAATTTAAGGTTTCATTTCACCTCTGCCACTATCATACAATTGATATGGATAGAAGGAGACATGGCTGGCAGATTGGCAACTTCCAGCACATCAGTGGCTGAACGGTTGCAAGAGGAGCTACCTCCTTTGGGGGCTGACCTTTCTGCCCATTGTAGCCAATCCCTGACACTGGGTTACATCCCTACTTTCAATCTCCCATTTCAAAAACTCCCTCTCACTCACTCGCTGGGCCATCTGAGACCTGACCTCCATAAAAATCTCTGGATTTATCTGACATCCAGGTTTCTTCAGGGAATGCCTGCAGTGCCAGCAGTGGCTTTTCCTCTGACTTGGTGCCACAGAGGCTACAGATGTGCCAACTAAACAGATTGGCCAATGCCCTCGAAGGCAGGAAATTATTTGCAGGATAGATGTCCAGGTTACCCATTTCATTCAGGTGTATTGTCTCAGTGGGAAGGCAGATTTCTTGTCAATGTGATGTTGATAGACTTTTCTTTCCAGGTTGGAATGAGAACCCTGCTATCTATAAAATCCACCTCCTAGATCAACGATTCCTCAAATGTCCCACCAAATTAAGAGCTGGGCAATATCCAGGCTTGTACCAAGAAGCAACATTCATGCCACACAAATGCCAGGCAATTACCATCTCAAAAGTCACAGGATCCAACCATAGCTCCTTGACATTGAATGGCATGATCATTGCTGAATCCTCCACTCAACATCCTAGGGGTTGGGAATGACATCAATTCCTTCCTGACAAGGTAGCCTAATTGATTGACATCACATCCACAAACCTCCACTCATAGCTTCATAGAACCATGGAATCTCTACAGTGCAGAAAGACGCCATTTGGCCTTTTGAGTCTGCACTGGCCCTCTGAAGAGCATCCCATCCAGACCCATCACGCCACACCCCAAAGCTTCCACGGCTGACCTTAGCAGCAGTGAGTACAATCTACAGGATGCAGAAACTCAGCAAGGTTCCTTAGGTGGCAAAATGATTAAATATTTTGAAGGCAAAAGGAGATAGATTCTTGATTACCAAGGGGATGGAAGGTTATCAGGTGCATGCAAGAATGTAGAGTTGGCATGAAAATCAGATCAGCCTTCATTGCACTGAATGTCAGATGCAGTGGCTGTAACGAGGTCAGCTAGGTAGACCTAGCTGACAGAATACTCATAGAATATGTGTTCCCTGACTGGGGCTGTAAACCTGGTTGAGCTCTGGCTGACAGATATAACCAGGAGTCTCAGAGAATCTGGTCACTCTGACAGCTGGCTCTGAGGAAACTGGAGCAGAATCAAATACATTGCATATGGTAACTTGGTGTTATTTCAGCAGAGGCCCACCCTTGTTCCTTATATGTTTTTTCATAAGGAAAACATTTACCATGGCAAGAAAAGTGTTATACAGTAGTGTCATGCTGCATGGGGAAGCTCAATGATTTTCCTTCAACATTCTCCAAATCACACTCACCCTAACATTCGAGAGGTTGCCCAGTGGGACTAGCCAGCTCATTGTCTGGGAATTCCCAACGGACAGAAGGCACAAATATGTACACCGCACATTACTGTAAAACGTGATGGAATTGTGAGTTTGTCACATCTCAAAACTCTCGAATTGCGTCTGCTTTCATTTTGCTGGAGGTACCATCAAATATAATTCTTTTCTTTGTTATAGCAAGTTCACCAGTTTCAGGAACTAACTCCACAAAGGGAAGATTTCTATAAATCAGCAGCTGAGCTGACATTTTTTATTCTGCAACAGATTTGGACATTAGTGCTGCATAACCGGAATTTCACAGCCAGCCCATGCAGAGTCATATTCGAGAAGAGTCAAAACATACAACTATTTTTTCCGATGCAGTACACTTTTCAATTAAATCGCTGCATTCGCTATGGTTCTCATGCTGTGTTACCAGGTGTTATATTTCAGCAACAGTAAGGCTTTCTAAAACTTATTACCGTGCTGACACATTAGTTTTGCTCCCTTTTGCTCTCTCACACACATGCACACACTCTCACAAACACAGACATGCACGCACACATAAACACACAGAAATGCACACATGCATACATGCAAGACACACAACGCACACACACACACATGCATGTAGACATACATCCACACAGAGTTGCATGTGCACACTCACACTGATACACACCTATGCACACACACAAAGATACACGCACACGCATACACATTAGAGACGTACATGCACACACACAGAGTCATGTGCGAACACACACTCACAGACACACATACCAGAGACACACAAAAGAGATATGTACACACATACACAAGCACCCACACGCACATACATACACACACACATGCATAAACAGACATGCGTGTACATGCACAAACACACACAAATGTACATGCATACCTAGAGAGCTCCAGTACCTTGAATTGAAAAGGACTGCAAGCAGTAGATGGGGAAAACAGAGGAGAAGAATAGCCAGAAGAGAATCAGGGGTGGAGGAGGTGTAGGGAATAAAATTGAAGAAGATGGGTGAAGCAAAGACTGGAATGGGAAGATCGAAAAGAGGGAAGGGGAGAGGAAAGGGTAAGCAAATCTATTGACGAGGAAAGAGGATTGGTAGCACTGCGCCAGGGTGATTTTCTTTGCAGTCAATGAGGGTCAGAAAATGAGGATCAAAGCAAAATACTCCCACTGAAATGGGAGCTTTATTAAATACTTTGCATTTAATAAAGGGGGCCAATTCTCTCTCAATCATGCTTTAATTTACATTCATTTTACTTCTTATTTTTCTCCACCATTTAACAATCCCTTTGTTTTCCTCCTTTCAAAAGAATGAAGAAACAATTTTCCAACACCTTTCAGTTCTGGAGAAGAGTCATATTGGACCCAAGGTATCAGTTCTATTTCTGTCTCCACAGATGCTGCCAGACTTGCTGAGTTTCTCCAGCACTTTCTGTGTTTGTATCAGAGGGTTCGGAAGTTGAAGGTTGACCTCTTGGTCTCAGTAAGGAAGGAGAAGAAGATCAAGGTGTTGTTCAACTAGGGCAAGCTGCAGAAAGTACCAGAACAGCCCCTTTGATAAGGCAAGTTCAGAAGCAGAAATACTTGCAACTTAGAATAGCATCTCTACAATGTGGCTACTTGGTCCATCAAGTCCATACCAATCCTCCAAAGACCATCCCACCCAAACCCCTCACCTATAACCCTGCATTTCCAATGCCTAATTCACCTCGCCTGCACGCCCCTGGGCAATTTAGCATGGCCATTCCACTAATCCTGCCCATCTTTGAACTGTGGGAGAAAACCGGGACAAACCGGCACAGACAGGGGGAGAATGTGCAAACTTCACACAGACAGTCACCTAAGGCTGGAATCGGACCCATTTCCCTGGTGCTGTGAGGCAACAGTGCTAACCACCTGAGTCACCATGCTGCTTATCTGCAGAGGGGTTAAAATCATGTCACACTAAGGGGTAGGAATGTGCCATAGGGAGGTAAAATTCAACATAGATACGTGTGTGGGGGGCGCGCAAATGGGCAAAAATGAATGATCTTTGTGTTACATTTGATTGGATGGTGCCCATCATCCCATGAGAAGGGGCATTGATTGATGTTTGCCTTGACTTTATGGTTCAGGTCACGGGGATCTTACTCTACCCGTTCCACCATGAGTATCGACATCAAACCATTCCGGTTTTAAATCACTTTACAGCGATCCCATTCCTCTCCGTAAGTTTGTGGTTCATCGGCCCTGACTCTCAGTCATTCCAGCAGTAATTCCGAATTATAACTTGCAGCCAGAGGTGAGTCATGCCCCAAAGCCATCAAAAACCACTTGGAGCAACGTACAAAAACAGGTGCGTGTCAAATTCAAACCCTTTCCGTGTTTGAACTCTAATTATTTTAAAACTGAAAAGTCTGCTTGGCAGGATTTAGACTCCAGCCTTTGACTTCACATAAAAGGCATTTTTGAGAGAGGTGGAAAATTGAAAGCCCCACTTTTGAAGTACAAAGTACTTCAGAATAAAATGCCGCAGCTCTAAGACTGAGGTAAGAAGTATTTTTTTTCTCTCTCAGTGAGCTGTGAGTCCTTGGAACTCCCTGCCTCAGACATCTGTGGGGGCAGGGTGTACATTTAAGACTGAGAAAGAGAGATTCTTGATCAGTGAAGAAATCATGGAATATAGGGAAAAAGGCAGGGATGTGGATGTGAGGAATGTTGGATCAGTCATGATCCTATTCCATCCTCGGCTCAAGGGGCTTAATGATCTACTCCTGTTCCTATCTCTGATGGTCTTACAGTGCAACATGGTCACACTGTAGTTCAGCGGATTTATCCAGTGGTAGACTATCCCTTCAATCTGTGCTGTGTTAGCTGCTCTAAGACAGAGGGCCAATGGAGCATTCCGAACGGTGTCATCACCTGTCGCAACAGACAGGAGAATACCAACATGACTTACTGCTTCCAAGGGTGAACTAATTAATCCCTAATCCCTGTTGAATAAAGGGAACTATGAAGCTATGAGGGCGGATCTGGCCAACGTTCAATGGTGCAATACCTTAGCAGGGATGACCGTGGAGGAACAATGGCGGATATTTCTGTGTATAATGCAGAAGATGCAGGATCAGTTCATTCCAAAAAGGAAGAAAGATCCTAGGAGGAGGCATGGGTGGCCGTGGCTGACGAGGGAAGCTAAGAAACATATAAAGTTAAAAGAGAAAAAGTATAACATAGCAAAGATAAGTGGGAAAACGGAGGAGT